>NW_026291508.1:0-37298 GCF_023091745.1 Budorcas taxicolor
CCTGCACTTGCCATTCCCTTCCCTATGACAGAGCTCTCACGGCTGGAGGGCTTGGCAGCGTGCACCCCACCGGCCCCTAAGCCCTCCGCAAGGACGCCTGGGGACTAGGTGCAAAGGCAAGGCAGGAGTGGAGCTGAGGCCAGGAAGGCGCCAGGAGCGTCTGCCTGTCTGGCGCAGCCTGCTCCTTCCCGGGCAGGAAGCCTAGCAGCGAGGCAAGTCTGGGCAAGGCTCGCCAGGGCAGAGCAGCCTCACGCCAGCCACTCTGCCAGATCGGGCCTCTGAGCAGAGCTGGAGCTCTGCCGTACTGGAGGCTCACTGGGCTCCGCCCAAGGAGTGAGTGCAGACGCACGCAGCTGGGCTGCCTCCTCTTCTCCCGAGGAGGCTCGCTTCCCGCATGCTGTGCACTAGGCTTCCAGGCGGGGGCGCCCCGCGCCCCCTACAGGTCTTGGCTCAGGGGCTGCTTCCCTGGAGCTGGGCTGCCGGCGGGAGCCCAGACACGCAGGGGCAGGCCCCACCACCTGCACACGTCTCTGCTGGGGAGCAGAGCGCTAGGGACATGACGTCTGTCAGGCACCTTCTGGGCGCCCACGGAGTCAGCCTCCGGGAGTGTGGGGCTGCAGAGCACAGCCAGGGGACCTGGGAGCCTTGTGCTCTCCGTGCGGCGCTGAGTCTGGGCGGCCAAGCAACCGCTGGTGGAGCCCTGCACTTGCCCTCCCCTCCCCTCTACGAGAGGCCTCACTGCTGGAGGGCTTGGCAGTGTGCAAGCCACCGGCTCCTAAGCCTTCCCCAAGGACGCCCGGGGCCCAAAGGCAAGGCAGGAGTGGAGCTGAGGCCAGGAAGGCGCCAGGGGCCTCTCCCAGCATCGCACAGCCTGCTCCTTCCCGGGCAGCAAGCCTAGCAGCGAGGCAAGCCTGGGCAAGTCTCGCCCAGGGCAGAGCAGCCTCGCGCAAGGCACTTGACTGGATCCGGCCTCTGAGCAGAGCTGGAGCTCTGCCGTCCTGGAGGCACACTCGGCTCGGCCCAAGCAGGGATTGCAGCTGCACGCGGCTTGGCTCCCTCGACTCTTCCCAAGGAGGCTCGCTTCCAAGCGGACCGTGCACTTGGCTTCCAGGCAGGGACGCCCCGCGCCTCCTGCAGTCTTGGCACAGGGGCTGCTTCCCCTGAGCGGAGGCTGTGGGCGGCAGCCCAGACACGCAGGGGCAGGCCCCAACCACCTGCCCACGTCTCTGCTGGTGGGGAGAGCACTAGGGAAATGACGTCTGTCAGGCACCTTCTGGGCGCTCACGGAGTCAGCCTCCGGGTGTGTGGGGCTGCAGACACAGCCGGGGGCCCTGGGGAAGCCTGGTGCTCTCCGTGCTGTGCTGAGTCGGGGCGGCCAAGCGACCGCTGGAGGAGCCCTGCACTTGCCATTCCCTTCCCTATGACAGAGCTCTCACGGCTGGAGGGCTTGGCAGCGTGCACCCCACCGGCCCCTAAGCCCTCCGCAAGGACGCCTGGGGACTAGGTGCAAAGGCAAGGCAGGAGTGGAGCTGAGGCCAGGAAGGCGCCAGGAGCGTCTGCCTGTCTGGCGCAGCCTGCTCCTTCCCGGGCAGGAAGCCTAGCAGCGAGGCAAGTCTGGGCAAGGCTCGCCCAGGGCAGAGCAGCCTCACGCCAGCCACTCTGCCAGATCGGGCCTCTGAGCAGAGCTGGAGCTCTGCCGTACTGGAGGCTCACTGGGCTCCGCCCAAGGAGTGAGTGCAGACGCACGCAGCTGGGCTGCCTCCTCTTCTCCCGAGGAGGCTCGCTTCCCGCATGCTGTGCACTAGGCTTCCAGCGGGGGCGCCCCGCGCCCCCTACAGGTCTTGGCTCAGGGGCTGCTTCCCTGGAGCTGGGGCTGCCGGCGGGAGCCCAGACACGCAGGGGCAGGCCCCACCACCTGCACACGTCTCTGCTGGGGAGCAGAGCGCTAGGGACATGACGTCTGTCAGGCACCTTCTGGGCGCCCACGGAGTCAGCCTCCGGGAGTGTGGGGCTGCAGAGCACAGCCAGGGGACCTGGGAGCCTTGTGCTCTCCGTGCGGCGCTGAGTCTGGGCGGCCAAGCAACCGCTGGTGGAGCCCTGCACTTGCCCTCCCCTCCCCTCTACGAGAGGCCTCACTGCTGGAGGGCTTGGCAGTGTGCAAGCCACCGGCTCCTAAGCCTTCCCCAAGGACGCCCGGGGCCTAGATGCAAAGGCAAGGCAGGAGTGGAGCTGAGGCCAGGAAGGCGCCAGGGGCCTCTCCCAGCATCGCACAGCCTGCTCCTTCCCGGGCAGCAAGCCTAGCAGCGAGGCAAGCCTGGGCAAGTCTCGCCCAGGGCAGAGCAGCCTCGCGCAAGGCACTTGACTGGATCCGGCCTCTGAGCAGAGCTGGAGCTCTGCCGTCCTGGAGGCACACTCGGCTCGGCCCAAGCAGGATTGCAGCTGCACGCGGCTTGGCTCCCTCGACTCTTCCAAGGAGGCTCGCTTCCAAGCGACCGTGCACTTGGCTTCCAGGCAGGGACGCCCCGCGCCTCCTGCAGGTCTTGGCACAGGGGCTGCTTCCCCTGAGCGGAGGCTGTGGGCGGCAGCCCAGACACGCAGGGGCAGGCCCCAACCACCTGCCCACGTCTCTGCTGGTGGGGAGAGCACTAGGGAAATGACGTCTGTCAGGCACCTTCTGGGCGCTCACGGAGTCAGCCTCCGGGTGTGTGGGGCTGCAGACCACAGCCGGGGGCCCTGGGGAAGCCTGGTGCTCTCCGTGCTGTGCTGAGTCGGGGCGGCCAAGCGACCGCTGGAGGAGCCCTGCACTTGCCATTCCCTTCCCTATGACAGAGCTCTCACGGCTGGAGGGCTTGGCAGCGTGCACCCCACCGGCCCCTAAGCCCTCCGCAAGGACGCCTGGGGACTAGGTGCAAAGGCAAGGCAGGAGTGGAGCTGAGGCCAGGAAGGCGCCAGGAGCGTCTGCCTGTCTGGCGCAGCCTGCTCCTTCCCGGGCAGGAAGCCTAGCAGCGAGGCAAGTCTGGGCAAGGCTCGCCCAGGGCAGAGCAGCCTCACGCCAGCCACTCTGCCAGATCGGGCCTCTGAGCAGAGCTGGAGCTCTGCCGTACTGGAGGCTCACTGGGCTCCGCCCAAGGAGTGAGTGCAGACGCACGCAGCTGGGCTGCCTCCTCTTCTCCCGAGGAGGCTCGCTTCCCGCATGCTGTGCACTAGGCTTCCAGGCGGGGGCGCCCCGCGCCCCCTACAGGTCTTGGCTCAGGGGCTGCTTCCCTGGAGCTGGGGCTGCCGGCGGGAGCCCAGACACGCAGGGGCAGGCCCCACCACCTGCACACGTCTCTGCTGGGGAGCAGAGCGCTAGGGACATGACGTCTGTCAGGCACCTTCTGGGCGCCCACGGAGTCAGCCTCCGGGAGTGTGGGGCTGCAGACCACAGCCAGGGGACCTGGGAGCCTTGTGCTCTCCGTGCGGCGCTGAGTCTGGGCGGCCAGCAACCGCTGGTGGAGCCCTGCACTTGCCCTCCCCTCCCCTCTACGAGAGGCCTCACTGCTGGAGGGCTTGGCAGTGTGCAAGCCACCGGCTCCTAAGCCTTCCCCAAGGACGCCCGGGGCCTAGATGCAAAGGCAAGGCAGGAGTGGAGCTGAGGCCAGGAAGGCGCCAGGGGCCTCTCCCAGCATCGCACAGCCTGCTCCTTCCCGGGCAGCAAGCCTAGCAGCGAGGCAAGCCTGGGCAAGTCTCGCCCAGGGCAGAGCAGCCTCGCGCAAGGCACTTGACTGGATCCGGCCTCTGAGCAGAGCTGGAGCTCTGCCGTCCTGGAGGCACACTCGGCTCGGCCAAGCAGGGATTGCAGCTGCACGCGGCTTGGCTCCCTCGACTCTTCCCAAGGAGGCTCGCTTCCAAGCGGACCGTGCACTTGGCTTCCAGGCAGGGACGCCCCGCGCCTCCTGCAGGTCTTGGCACAGGGGCTGCTTCCCCTGAGCGGAGGCTGTGGGCGGCAGCCCAGACACGCAGGGGCAGGCCCCAACCACCTGCCCACGTCTCTGCTGGTGGGGAGAGCACTAGGGAAATGACGTCTGTCAGGCACCTTCTGGGCGCTCACGGAGTCAGCCTCCGGGTGTGTGGGCTGCAGACCACAGCCGGGGGCCCTGGGGAAGCCTGGTGCTCTCCGTGCTGTGCTGAGTCGGGGCGGCCAAGCGACCGCTGGAGGAGCCCTGCACTTGCCATTCCCTTCCCTATGACAGAGCTCTCACGGCTGGAGGGCTTGGCAGCGTGCACCCCACCGGCCCCTAAGCCCTCCGCAAGGACGCCTGGGACTAGGTGCAAAGGCAAGGCAGGAGTGGAGCTGAGGCCAGGAAGGCGCCAGGAGCGTCTGCCTGTCTGGCGCAGCCTGCTCCTTCCCGGGCAGGAAGCCTAGCAGCGAGGCAAGTCTGGGCAAGGCTCGCCCAGGGCAGAGCAGCCTCACGCCAGCCACTCTGCCAGATCGGGCCTCTGAGCAGAGCTGGAGCTCTGCCGTACTGGAGGCTCACTGGGCTCCGCCCAAGGAGTGAGTGCAGACGCACGCAGCTGGGCTGCCTCCTCTTCTCCCGAGGAGGCTCGCTTCCGCATGCTGTGCACTAGGCTTCCAGGCGGGGGCGCCCCGCGCCCCCTACAGGTCTTGGCTCAGGGGCTGCTTCCCTGGAGCTGGGGCTGCCGGCGGGAGCCCAGACACGCAGGGGCAGGCCCCACCACCTGCACACGTCTCTGCTGGGGAGCAGAGCGCTAGGGACATGACGTCTGTCAGGCACCTTCTGGGCGCCCACGGAGTCAGCCTCCGGGAGTGTGGGGCTGCAGAGCACAGCCAGGGGACCTGGGAGCCTTGTGCTCTCCGTGCGGCGCTGAGTCTGGGCGGCCAAGCAACCGCTGGTGGAGCCCTGCACTTGCCCTCCCCTCCCCTCTACGAGAGGCCTCACTGCTGGAGGGCTTGGCAGTGTGCAAGCCACCGGCTCCTAAGCCTTCCCCAAGGACGCCCGGGGCCTAGATGCAAAGGCAAGGCAGGAGTGGAGCTGAGGCCAGGAAGGCGCCAGGGGCCTCTCCCAGCATCGCACAGCCTGCTCCTTCCCGGGCAGCAAGCCTAGCAGCGAGGCAAGCCTGGGCAAGTCTCGCCCAGGGCAGAGCAGCCTCGCGCAAGGCACTTGACTGGATCCGGCCTCTGAGCAGAGCTGGAGCTCTGCCGTCCTGGAGGCACACTCGGCTCGGCCCAAGCAGGGATTGCAGCTGCACGCGGCTTGGCTCCCTCGACTCTTCCCAAGGAGGCTCGCTTCCAAGCGGACCGTGCACTTGGCTTCCAGGCAGGGACGCCCCGCGCCTCCTGCAGGTCTTGGCACAGGGGCTGCTTCCCTGAGCGGAGGCTGTGGGCGGCAGCCCAGACACGCAGGGGCAGGCCCCAACCACCTGCCACGTCTCTGCTGGTGGGGAGAGCACTAGGGAAATGACGTCTGTCAGGCACCTTCTGGGCGCTCACGGAGTCAGCCTCCGGGTGTGTGGGGCTGCAGACCACAGCCGGGGGCCCTGGGGAAGCCTGGTGCTCTCCGTGCTGTGCTGAGTCGGGGCGGCCAAGCGACCGCTGGAGGAGCCCTGCACTTGCCATTCCCTTCCCTATGACAGAGCTCTCACGGCTGGAGGGCTTGGCAGCGTGCACCCCACCGGCCCCTAAGCCCTCCGCAAGGACGCCTGGGGACTAGGTGCAAAGGCAAGGCAGGAGTGGAGCTGAGGCCAGGAAGGCGCCAGGAGCGTCTGCCTGTCTGGCGCAGCCTGCTCCTTCCCGGGCAGGAAGCCTAGCAGCGAGGCAAGTCTGGGCAAGGCTCGCCCAGGGCAGAGCAGCCTCACGCCAGCCACTCTGCCAGATCGGGCCTCTGAGCAGAGCTGGAGCTCTGCCGTACTGGAGGCTCACTGGGCTCCGCCCAAGGAGTGAGTGCAGACGCACGCAGCTGGGCTGCCTCCTCTTCTCCCGAGGAGGCTCGCTTCCCGCATGCTGTGCACTAGGCTTCCAGGCGGGGGCGCCCCGCGCCCCCTACAGGTCTTGGCTCAGGGGCTGCTTCCCTGGAGCTGGGGCTGCCGGCGGGAGCCCAGACACGCAGGGGCAGGCCCCACCACCTGCACACGTCTCTGCTGGGGAGCAGAGCGCTAGGGACATGACGTCTGTCAGGCACCTTCTGGGCGCCCACGGAGTCAGCCTCCGGGAGTGTGGGGCTGCAGAGCACAGCCAGGGGACCTGGGAGCCTTGTGCTCTCCGTGCGGCGCTGAGTCTGGGCGGCCAAGCAACCGCTGGTGGAGCCCTGCACTTGCCCTCCCCTCCCCTCTACGAGAGGCCTCACTGCTGGAGGGCTTGGCAGTGTGCAAGCCACCGGCTCCTAAGCCTTCCCCAAGGACGCCCGGGGCCTAGATGCAAAGGCAAGGCAGGAGTGGAGCTGAGGCCAGGAAGGCGCCAGGGGCCTCTCCCAGCATCGCACAGCCTGCTCCTTCCCGGGCAGCAAGCCTAGCAGCGAGGCAAGCCTGGGCAAGTCTCGCCCAGGGCAGAGCAGCCTCGCGCAAGGCACTTGACTGGATCCGGCCTCTGAGCAGAGCTGGAGCTCTGCCGTCCTGGAGGCACACTCGGCTCGGCCCAAGCAGGGATTGCAGCTGCACGCGGCTTGGCTCCCTCGACTCTTCCCAAGGAGGCTCGCTTCCAAGCGGACCGTGCACTTGGCTTCCAGGCAGGGACGCCCCGCGCCTCCTGCAGGTCTTGGCACAGGGGCTGCTTCCCCTGAGCGGAGGCTGTGGGCGGCAGCCCAGACACGCAGGGGCAGGCCCCAACCACCTGCCCACGTCTCTGCTGGTGGGGAGAGCACTAGGGAAATGACGTCTGTCAGGCACCTTCTGGGCGCTCACGGAGTCAGCCTCCGGGTGTGTGGGGCTGCAGACCACAGCCGGGGGCCCTGGGGAAGCCTGGTGCTCTCCGTGCTGTGCTGAGTCGGGGCGGCCAAGCGACCGCTGGAGGAGCCCTGCACTTGCCATTCCCTTCCCTATGACAGAGCTCTCACGGCTGGAGGGCTTGGCAGCGTGCACCCCACCGGCCCCTAAGCCCTCCGCAAGGACGCCTGGGGACTAGGTGCAAAGGCAAGGCAGGAGTGGAGCTGAGGCCAGGAAGGCGCCAGGAGCGTCTGCCTGTCTGGCGCAGCCTGCTCCTTCCCGGGCAGGAAGCCTAGCAGCGAGGCAAGTCTGGGCAAGGCTCGCCCAGGGCAGAGCAGCCTCACGCCAGCCACTCTGCCAGATCGGGCCTCTGAGCAGAGCTGGAGCTCTGCCGTACTGGAGGCTCACTGGGCTCCGCCCAAGGAGTGAGTGCAGACGCACGCAGCTGGGCTGCCTCCTCTTCTCCCGAGGAGGCTCGCTTCCCGCATGCTGTGCACTAGGCTTCCAGGCGGGGGCGCCCCGCGCCCCCTACAGGTCTTGGCTCAGGGGCTGCTTCCCTGGAGCTGGGGCTGCCGGCGGGAGCCCAGACACGCAGGGGCAGGCCCCACCACCTGCACACGTCTCTGCTGGGGAGCAGAGCGCTAGGGACATGACGTCTGTCAGGCACCTTCTGGGCGCCCACGGAGTCAGCCTCCGGGAGTGTGGGGCTGCAGAGCACAGCCAGGGGACCTGGGAGCCTTGTGCTCTCCGTGCGGCGCTGAGTCTGGGCGGCCAAGCAACCGCTGGTGGAGCCCTGCACTTGCCCTCCCCTCCCCTCTACGAGAGGCCTCACTGCTGGAGGGCTTGGCAGTGTGCAAGCCACCGGCTCCTAAGCCTTCCCCAAGGACGCCCGGGGCCTAGATGCAAAGGCAAGGCAGGAGTGGAGCTGAGGCCAGGAAGGCGCCAGGGGCCTCTCCCAGCATCGCACAGCCTGCTCCTTCCCGGGCAGCAAGCCTAGCAGCGAGGCAAGCCTGGGCAAGTCTCGCCCAGGGCAGAGCAGCCTCGCGCAAGGCACTTGACTGGATCCGGCCTCTGAGCAGAGCTGGAGCTCTGCCGTCCTGGAGGCACACTCGGCTCGGCCCAAGCAGGGATTGCAGCTGCACGCGGCTTGGCTCCCTCGACTCTTCCCAAGGAGGCTCGCTTCCAAGCGGACCGTGCACTTGGCTTCCAGGCAGGGACGCCCCGCGCCTCCTGCAGGTCTTGGCACAGGGGCTGCTTCCCCTGAGCGGAGGCTGTGGGCGGCAGCCCAGACACGCAGGGGCAGGCCCCAACCACCTGCCCACGTCTCTGCTGGTGGGGAGAGCACTAGGGAAATGACGTCTGTCAGGCACCTTCTGGGCGCTCACGGAGTCAGCCTCCGGGTGTGTGGGGCTGCAGACCACAGCCGGGGGCCCTGGGGAAGCCTGGTGCTCTCCGTGCTGTGCTGAGTCGGGGCGGCCAAGCGACCGCTGGAGGAGCCCTGCACTTGCCATTCCCTTCCCTATGACAGAGCTCTCACGGCTGGAGGGCTTGGCAGCGTGCACCCCACCGGCCCCTAAGCCCTCCGCAAGGACGCCTGGGGACTAGGTGCAAAGGCAAGGCAGGAGTGGAGCTGAGGCCAGGAAGGCGCCAGGAGCGTCTGCCTGTCTGGCGCAGCCTGCTCCTTCCCGGGCAGGAAGCCTAGCAGCGAGGCAAGTCTGGGCAAGGCTCGCCCAGGGCAGAGCAGCCTCACGCCAGCCACTCTGCCAGATCGGGCCTCTGAGCAGAGCTGGAGCTCTGCCGTACTGGAGGCTCACTGGGCTCCGCCCAAGGAGTGAGTGCAGACGCACGCAGCTGGGCTGCCTCCTCTTCTCCCGAGGAGGCTCGCTTCCCGCATGCTGTGCACTAGGCTTCCAGGCGGGGGCGCCCCGCGCCCCCTACAGGTCTTGGCTCAGGGGCTGCTTCCCTGGAGCTGGGGCTGCCGGCGGGAGCCCAGACACGCAGGGGCAGGCCCCACCACCTGCACACGTCTCTGCTGGGGAGCAGAGCGCTAGGGACATGACGTCTGTCAGGCACCTTCTGGGCGCCCACGGAGTCAGCCTCCGGGAGTGTGGGGCTGCAGAGCACAGCCAGGGGACCTGGGAGCCTTGTGCTCTCCGTGCGGCGCTGAGTCTGGGCGGCCAAGCAACCGCTGGTGGAGCCCTGCACTTGCCCTCCCCTCCCCTCTACGAGAGGCCTCACTGCTGGAGGGCTTGGCAGTGTGCAAGCCACCGGCTCCTAAGCCTTCCCCAAGGACGCCCGGGGCCTAGATGCAAAGGCAAGGCAGGAGTGGAGCTGAGGCCAGGAAGGCGCCAGGGGCCTCTCCCAGCATCGCACAGCCTGCTCCTTCCCGGGCAGCAAGCCTAGCAGCGAGGCAAGCCTGGGCAAGTCTCGCCCAGGGCAGAGCAGCCTCGCGCAAGGCACTTGACTGGATCCGGCCTCTGAGCAGAGCTGGAGCTCTGCCGTCCTGGAGGCACACTCGGCTCGGCCCAAGCAGGGATTGCAGCTGCACGCGGCTTGGCTCCCTCGACTCTTCCCAAGGAGGCTCGCTTCCAAGCGGACCGTGCACTTGGCTTCCAGGCAGGGACGCCCCGCGCCTCCTGCAGGTCTTGGCACAGGGGCTGCTTCCCCTGAGCGGAGGCTGTGGGCGGCAGCCCAGACACGCAGGGGCAGGCCCCAACCACCTGCCCACGTCTCTGCTGGTGGGGAGAGCACTAGGGAAATGACGTCTGTCAGGCACCTTCTGGGCGCTCACGGAGTCAGCCTCCGGGTGTGTGGGGCTGCAGACCACAGCCGGGGGCCCTGGGGAAGCCTGGTGCTCTCCGTGCTGTGCTGAGTCGGGGCGGCCAAGCGACCGCTGGAGGAGCCCTGCACTTGCCATTCCCTTCCCTATGACAGAGCTCTCACGGCTGGAGGGCTTGGCAGCGTGCACCCCACCGGCCCCTAAGCCCTCCGCAAGGACGCCTGGGGACTAGGTGCAAAGGCAAGGCAGGAGTGGAGCTGAGGCCAGGAAGGCGCCAGGAGCGTCTGCCTGTCTGGCGCAGCCTGCTCCTTCCCGGGCAGGAAGCCTAGCAGCGAGGCAAGTCTGGGCAAGGCTCGCCCAGGGCAGAGCAGCCTCACGCCAGCCACTCTGCCAGATCGGGCCTCTGAGCAGAGCTGGAGCTCTGCCGTACTGGAGGCTCACTGGGCTCCGCCCAAGGAGTGAGTGCAGACGCACGCAGCTGGGCTGCCTCCTCTTCTCCCGAGGAGGCTCGCTTCCCGCATGCTGTGCACTAGGCTTCCAGGCGGGGGCGCCCCGCGCCCCCTACAGGTCTTGGCTCAGGGGCTGCTTCCCTGGAGCTGGGGCTGCCGGCGGGAGCCCAGACACGCAGGGGCAGGCCCCACCACCTGCACACGTCTCTGCTGGGGAGCAGAGCGCTAGGGACATGACGTCTGTCAGGCACCTTCTGGGCGCCCACGGAGTCAGCCTCCGGGAGTGTGGGGCTGCAGAGCACAGCCAGGGGACCTGGGAGCCTTGTGCTCTCCGTGCGGCGCTGAGTCTGGGCGGCCAAGCAACCGCTGGTGGAGCCCTGCACTTGCCCTCCCCTCCCCTCTACGAGAGGCCTCACTGCTGGAGGGCTTGGCAGTGTGCAAGCCACCGGCTCCTAAGCCTTCCCCAAGGACGCCCGGGGCCTAGATGCAAAGGCAAGGCAGGAGTGGAGCTGAGGCCAGGAAGGCGCCAGGGGCCTCTCCCAGCATCGCACAGCCTGCTCCTTCCCGGGCAGCAAGCCTAGCAGCGAGGCAAGCCTGGGCAAGTCTCGCCCAGGGCAGAGCAGCCTCGCGCAAGGCACTTGACTGGATCCGGCCTCTGAGCAGAGCTGGAGCTCTGCCGTCCTGGAGGCACACTCGGCTCGGCCCAAGCAGGGATTGCAGCTGCACGCGGCTTGGCTCCCTCGACTCTTCCCAAGGAGGCTCGCTTCCAAGCGGACCGTGCACTTGGCTTCCAGGCAGGGACGCCCCGCGCCTCCTGCAGGTCTTGGCACAGGGGCTGCTTCCCCTGAGCGGAGGCTGTGGGCGGCAGCCCAGACACGCAGGGGCAGGCCCCAACCACCTGCCCACGTCTCTGCTGGTGGGGAGAGCACTAGGGAAATGACGTCTGTCAGGCACCTTCTGGGCGCTCACGGAGTCAGCCTCCGGGTGTGTGGGGCTGCAGACCACAGCCGGGGGCCCTGGGGAAGCCTGGTGCTCTCCGTGCTGTGCTGAGTCGGGGCGGCCAAGCGACCGCTGGAGGAGCCCTGCACTTGCCATTCCCTTCCCTATGACAGAGCTCTCACGGCTGGAGGGCTTGGCAGCGTGCACCCCACCGGCCCCTAAGCCCTCCGCAAGGACGCCTGGGGACTAGGTGCAAAGGCAAGGCAGGAGTGGAGCTGAGGCCAGGAAGGCGCCAGGAGCGTCTGCCTGTCTGGCGCAGCCTGCTCCTTCCCGGGCAGGAAGCCTAGCAGCGAGGCAAGTCTGGGCAAGGCTCGCCCAGGGCAGAGCAGCCTCACGCCAGCCACTCTGCCAGATCGGGCCTCTGAGCAGAGCTGGAGCTCTGCCGTACTGGAGGCTCACTGGGCTCCGCCCAAGGAGTGAGTGCAGACGCACGCAGCTGGGCTGCCTCCTCTTCTCCCGAGGAGGCTCGCTTCCCGCATGCTGTGCACTAGGCTTCCAGGCGGGGGCGCCCCGCGCCCCCTACAGGTCTTGGCTCAGGGGCTGCTTCCCTGGAGCTGGGGCTGCCGGCGGGAGCCCAGACACGCAGGGGCAGGCCCCACCACCTGCACACGTCTCTGCTGGGGAGCAGAGCGCTAGGGACATGACGTCTGTCAGGCACCTTCTGGGCGCCCACGGAGTCAGCCTCCGGGAGTGTGGGGCTGCAGAGCACAGCCAGGGGACCTGGGAGCCTTGTGCTCTCCGTGCGGCGCTGAGTCTGGGCGGCCAAGCAACCGCTGGTGGAGCCCTGCACTTGCCCTCCCCTCCCCTCTACGAGAGGCCTCACTGCTGGAGGGCTTGGCAGTGTGCAAGCCACCGGCTCCTAAGCCTTCCCCAAGGACGCCCGGGGCCTAGATGCAAAGGCAAGGCAGGAGTGGAGCTGAGGCCAGGAAGGCGCCAGGGGCCTCTCCCAGCATCGCACAGCCTGCTCCTTCCCGGGCAGCAAGCCTAGCAGCGAGGCAAGCCTGGGCAAGTCTCGCCCAGGGCAGAGCAGCCTCGCGCAAGGCACTTGACTGGATCCGGCCTCTGAGCAGAGCTGGAGCTCTGCCGTCCTGGAGGCACACTCGGCTCGGCCCAAGCAGGGATTGCAGCTGCACGCGGCTTGGCTCCCTCGACTCTTCCCAAGGAGGCTCGCTTCCAAGCGGACCGTGCACTTGGCTTCCAGGCAGGGACGCCCCGCGCCTCCTGCAGGTCTTGGCACAGGGGCTGCTTCCCCTGAGCGGAGGCTGTGGGCGGCAGCCCAGACACGCAGGGGCAGGCCCCAACCACCTGCCCACGTCTCTGCTGGTGGGGAGAGCACTAGGGAAATGACGTCTGTCAGGCACCTTCTGGGCGCTCACGGAGTCAGCCTCCGGGTGTGTGGGGCTGCAGACCACAGCCGGGGGCCCTGGGGAAGCCTGGTGCTCTCCGTGCTGTGCTGAGTCGGGGCGGCCAAGCGACCGCTGGAGGAGCCCTGCACTTGCCATTCCCTTCCCTATGACAGAGCTCTCACGGCTGGAGGGCTTGGCAGCGTGCACCCCACCGGCCCCTAAGCCCTCCGCAAGGACGCCTGGGGACTAGGTGCAAAGGCAAGGCAGGAGTGGAGCTGAGGCCAGGAAGGCGCCAGGAGCGTCTGCCTGTCTGGCGCAGCCTGCTCCTTCCCGGGCAGGAAGCCTAGCAGCGAGGCAAGTCTGGGCAAGGCTCGCCCAGGGCAGAGCAGCCTCACGCCAGCCACTCTGCCAGATCGGGCCTCTGAGCAGAGCTGGAGCTCTGCCGTACTGGAGGCTCACTGGGCTCCGCCCAAGGAGTGAGTGCAGACGCACGCAGCTGGGCTGCCTCCTCTTCTCCCGAGGAGGCTCGCTTCCCGCATGCTGTGCACTAGGCTTCCAGGCGGGGGCGCCCCGCGCCCCCTACAGGTCTTGGCTCAGGGGCTGCTTCCCTGGAGCTGGGGCTGCCGGCGGGAGCCCAGACACGCAGGGGCAGGCCCCACCACCTGCACACGTCTCTGCTGGGGAGCAGAGCGCTAGGGACATGACGTCTGTCAGGCACCTTCTGGGCGCCCACGGAGTCAGCCTCCGGGAGTGTGGGGCTGCAGAGCACAGCCAGGGGACCTGGGAGCCTTGTGCTCTCCGTGCGGCGCTGAGTCTGGGCGGCCAAGCAACCGCTGGTGGAGCCCTGCACTTGCCCTCCCCTCCCCTCTACGAGAGGCCTCACTGCTGGAGGGCTTGGCAGTGTGCAAGCCACCGGCTCCTAAGCCTTCCCCAAGGACGCCCGGGGCCTAGATGCAAAGGCAAGGCAGGAGTGGAGCTGAGGCCAGGAAGGCACCAGGGGCCTCTCCCAGCATCGCACAGCCTGCTCCTTCCCGGGCAGCAAGCCTAGCAGCGAGGCAAGCCTGGGCAAGTCTCGCCCAGGGCAGAGCAGCCTCGCGCAAGGCACTTGACTGGATCCGGCCTCTGAGCAGAGCTGGAGCTCTGCCGTCCTGGAGGCACACTCGGCTCGGCCCAAGCAGGGATTGCAGCTGCACGCGGCTTGGCTCCCTCGACTCTTCCCAAGGAGGCTCGCTTCCAAGCGGACCGTGCACTTGGCTTCCAGGCAGGGACGCCCCGCGCCTCCTGCAGGTCTTGGCACAGGGGCTGCTTCCCCTGAGCGGAGGCTGTGGGCGGCAGCCCAGACACGCAGGGGCAGGCCCCAACCACCTGCCCACGTCTCTGCTGGTGGGGAGAGCACTAGGGAAATGACGTCTGTCAGGCACCTTCTGGGCGCTCACGGAGTCAGCCTCCGGGTGTGTGGGGCTGCAGACCACAGCCGGGGGCCCTGGGGAAGCCTGGTGCTCTCCGTGCTGTGCTGAGTCGGGGCGGCCAAGCGACCGCTGGAGGAGCCCTGCACTTGCCATTCCCTTCCCTATGACAGAGCTCTCACGGCTGGAGGGCTTGGCAGCGTGCACCCCACCGGCCCCTAAGCCCTCCGCAAGGACGCCTGGGGACTAGGTGCAAAGGCAAGGCAGGAGTGGAGCTGAGGCCAGGAAGGCGCCAGGAGCGTCTGCCTGTCTGGCGCAGCCTGCTCCTTCCCGGGCAGGAAGCCTAGCAGCGAGGCAAGTCTGGGCAAGGCTCGCCCAGGGCAGAGCAGCCTCACGCCAGCCACTCTGCCAGATCGGGCCTCTGAGCAGAGCTGGAGCTCTGCCGTACTGGAGGCTCACTGGGCTCCGCCCAAGGAGTGAGTGCAGACGCACGCAGCTGGGCTGCCTCCTCTTCTCCCGAGGAGGCTCGCTTCCCGCATGCTGTGCACTAGGCTTCCAGGCGGGGGCGCCCCGCGCCCCCTACAGGTCTTGGCTCAGGGGCTGCTTCCCTGGAGCTGGGGCTGCCGGCGGGAGCCCAGACACGCAGGGGCAGGCCCCACCACCTGCACACGTCTCTGCTGGGGAGCAGAGCGCTAGGGACATGACGTCTGTCAGGCACCTTCTGGGCGCCCACGGAGTCAGCCTCCGGGAGTGTGGGGCTGCAGAGCACAGCCAGGGGACCTGGGAGCCTTGTGCTCTCCGTGCGGCGCTGAGTCTGGGCGGCCAAGCAACCGCTGGTGGAGCCCTGCACTTGCCCTCCCCTCCCCTCTACGAGAGGCCTCACTGCTGGAGGGCTTGGCAGTGTGCAAGCCACCGGCTCCTAAGCCTTCCCCAAGGACGCCCGGGGCCTAGATGCAAAGGCAAGGCAGGAGTGGAGCTGAGGCCAGGAAGGCGCCAGGGGCCTCTCCCAGCATCGCACAGCCTGCTCCTTCCCGGGCAGCAAGCCTAGCAGCGAGGCAAGCCTGGGCAAGTCTCGCCCAGGGCAGAGCAGCCTCGCGCAAGGCACTTGACTGGATCCGGCCTCTGAGCAGAGCTGGAGCTCTGCCGTCCTGGAGGCACACTCGGCTCGGCCCAAGCAGGGATTGCAGCTGCACGCGGCTTGGCTCCCTCGACTCTTCCCAAGGAGGCTCGCTTCCAAGCGGACCGTGCACTTGGCTTCCAGGCAGGGACGCCCCGCGCCTCCTGCAGGTCTTGGCACAGGGGCTGCTTCCCCTGAGCGGAGGCTGTGGGCGGCAGCCCAGACACGCAGGGGCAGGCCCCAACCACCTGCCCACGTCTCTGCTGGTGGGGAGAGCACTAGGAAATGACGTCTGTCAGGCACCTTCTGGGCGCTCACGGAGTCAGCCTCCGGGTGTGTGGGGCTGCAGACCACAGCCGGGGGCCCTGGGGAAGCCTGGTGCTCTCCGTGCTGTGCTGAGTCGGGGCGGCCAAGCGACCGCTGGAGGAGCCCTGCACTTGCCATTCCCTTCCCTATGACAGAGCTCTCACGGCTGGAGGGCTTGGCAGCGTGCACCCCACCGGCCCCTAAGCCCTCCGCAAGGACGCCTGGGGACTAGGTGCAAAGGCAAGGCAGGAGTGGAGCTGAGGCCAGGAAGGCGCCAGGAGCGTCTGCCTGTCTGGCGCAGCCTGCTCCTTCCCGGGCAGGAAGCCTAGCAGCGAGGCAAGTCTGGCAAGGCTCGCCCAGGGCAGAGCAGCCTCACGCCAGCCACTCTGCCAGATCGGGCCTCTGAGCAGAGCTGGAGCTCTGCCGTACTGGAGGCTCACTGGGCTCCGCCCAAGGAGTGCAGACGCACGCAGCTGGGCTGCCTCCTCTTCTCCCGAGGAGGCTCGCTTCCCGCATGCTGTGCACTAGGCTTCCAGGCGGGGGCGCCCCGCGCCCCCTACAGGTCTTGGCTCAGGGGCTGCTTCCCTGGAGCTGGGGCTGCCGGCGGGAGCCCAGACACGCAGGGGCAGGCCCCACCACCTGCACACGTCTCTGCTGGGGAGCAGAGCGCTAGGGACATGACGTCTGTCAGGCACCTTCTGGGCGCCCACGGAGTCAGCCTCCGGGAGTGTGGGGCTGCAGAGCACAGCCAGGGGACCTGGGAGCCTTGTGCTCTCCGTGCGGCGCTGAGTCTGGGCGGCCAAGCAACCGCTGGTGGAGCCCTGCACTTGCCCTCCCCTCCCCTCTACGAGAGGCCTCACTGCTGGAGGGCTTGGCAGTGTGCAAGCCACCGGCTCCTAAGCCTTCCCCAAGGACGCCCGGGGCCTAGATGCAAAGGCAAGGCAGGAGTGGAGCTGAGGCCAGGAAGGCGCCAGGGGCCTCTCCCAGCATCGCACAGCCTGCTCCTTCCCGGGCAGCAAGCCTAAGCAGCGAGGCAAGCCTGGGCAAGTCTCGCCCAGGGCAGAGCAGCCTCGCGCAAGGCACTTGACTGGATCCGGCCTCTGAGCAGAGCTGGAGCTCTGCCGTCCTGGAGGCACACTCGGCTCGGCCCAAGCAGGGATTGCAGCTGCACGCGGCTTGGCTCCCTCGACTCTTCCCAAGGAGGCTCGCTTCCAAGCGGACCGTGCACTTGGCTTCCAGGCAGGGACGCTCCGCGCCTCCTGCAGGTCTTGGCACAGGGGCTGCTTCCCCTGAGCGGAGGCTGTGGGCGGCAGCCCAGACACGCAGGGGCAGGCCCCAACCACCTGCCCACGTCTCTGCTGGTGGGGAGAGCACTAGGGAAATGACGTCTGTCAGGCACCTTCTGGGCGCTCACGGAGTCAGCCTCCGGGTGTGTGGGGCTGCAGACCACAGCCGGGGGCCCTGGGGAAGCCTGGTGCTCTCCGTGCTGTGCTGAGTCGGGGCGGCCAAGCGACCGCTGGAGGAGCCCTGCACTTGCCATTCCCTTCCCTATGACAGAGCTCTCACGGCTGGAGGGCTTGGCAGCGTGCACCCCACCGGCCCCTAAGCCCTCCGCAAGGACGCCTGGGGACTAGGTGCAAAGGCAAGGCAGGAGTGGAGCTGAGGCCAGGAAGGCGCCAGGAGCGTCTGCCTGTCATGGCGCAGCCTGCTCCTTCCCGGGCAGGAAGCCTAGCAGCGAGGCAAGTCTGGGCAAGGCTCGCCCAGGGCAGAGCAGCCTCACGCCAGCCACTCTGCCAGATCGGGCCTCTGAGCAGAGCTGGAGCTCTGCCGTACTGGAGGCTCACTGGGCTCCGCCCAAGGAGTGAGTGCAGACGCACGCAGCTGGGCTGCCTCCTCTTCTCCCGAGGAGGCTCGCTTCCCGCATGCTGTGCACTAGGCTTCCAGGCGGGGGCGCCCCGCGCCCCCTACAGGTCTTGGCTCAGGGGCTGCTTCCCTGGAGCTGGGGCTGCCGGCGGGAGCCCAGACACGCAGGGGCAGGCCCCACCACCTGCACACGTCTCTGCTGGGGAGCAGAGCGCTAGGGACATGACGTCTGTCAGGCACCTTCTGGGCGCCCACGGAGTCAGCCTCCGGGAGTGTGGGGCTGCAGACCACAGCCAGGGGACCTGGGAGCCTTGTGCTCTCCGTGCGGCGCTGAGTCTGGGCGGCCAAGCAACCGCTGGTGGAGCCCTGCACTTGCCCTCCCCTCCCCTCTACGAGAGGCCTCACTGCTGGAGGGCGGCTTGGCAGTGTGCAAGCCACCGGCTCCTAAGCCTTCCCCAAGGACGCCCGGGGCCTAGATGCAAAGGCAAGGCAGGAGTGGAGCTGAGGCCAGGAAGGCGCCAGGGGCCTCTCCCAGCATCGCACAGCCTGCTCCTTCCCGGGCAGCAAGCCTAGCAGCGAGGCAAGCCTGGGCAAGTCTCGCCCAGGGCAGAGCAGCCTCGCGCAAGGCACTTGACTGGATCCGGCCTCTGAGCAGAGCTGGAGCTCTGCCGTCCTGGAGGCACACTCGGCTCGGCCCAAGCAGGGATTGCAGCTGCACGCGGCTTGGCTCCCTCGACTCTTCCCAAGGAGGCTCGCTTCCAAGCGGACCGTGCACTTGGCTTCCAGGCAGGGACGCTCCGCGCCTCCTGCAGGTCTTGGCACAGGGGCTGCTTCCCCTGAGCGGAGGCTGTGGGCGGCAGCCCAGACACGCAGGGGCAGGCCCCAACCACCTGCCCACGTCTCTGCTGGTGGGGAGAGCACTAGGGAAATGACGTCTGTCAGGCACCTTCTGGGCGCTCACGGAGTCAGCCTCCGGGTGTGTGGGGCTGCAGACCACAGCCGGGGGCCCTGGGGAAGCCTGGTGCTCTCCGTGCTGTGCTGAGTCGGGGCGGCCAAGCGACCGCTGGAGGAGCCCTGCACTTGCCATTCCCTTCCCTATGACAGAGCTCTCACGGCTGGAGGGCTTGGCAGCGTGCACCCCACCGGCCCCTAAGCCCTCCGCAAGGACGCCTGGGACTAGGTGCAAAGGCAAGGCAGGAGTGGAGCTGAGGCCAGGAAGGCGCCAGGAGCGTCTGCCTGTCTGGCGCAGCCTGCTCCTTCCCGGGCAGGAAGCCTAGCAGCGAGGCAAGTCTGGGCAAGGCTCGCCCAGGGCAGAGCAGCCTCACGCCAGCCACTCTGCCAGATCGGGCCTCTGAGCAGAGCTGGAGCTCTGCCGTACTGGAGGCTCACTGGGCTCCGCCCAAGGAGTGAGTGCAGACGCACGCAGCTGGGCTGCCTCCTCTTCTCCGAGGAGGCTCGCTTCCCGCATGCTGTGCACTAGGCTTCCAGGCGGGGGCGCCCCGCGCCCCCTACAGGTCTTGGCTCAGGGGCTGCTTCCCTGAGCTGGGGCTGCCGGCGGGAGCCCAGACACGCAGGGGCAGGCCCCACCACCTGCACACGTCTCTGCTGGGGAGCAGAGCGCTAGGGACATGACGTCTGTCAGGCACCTTCTGGGCGCCCACGGAGTCAGCCTCCGGGAGTGTGGGGCTGCAGACCACAGCCAGGGGACCTGGGAGCCTTGTGCTCTCCGTGCGGCGCTGAGTCTGGGCGGCCAAGCAACCGCTGGTGGAGCCCTGCACTTGCCCTCCCCTCCCCTCTACGAGAGGCCTCACTGCTGGAGGGCTTGGCAGTGTGCAAGCCACCGGCTCCTAAGCCTTCCCCAAGGACGCCCGGGGCCTAGATGCAAAGGCAAGGCAGGAGTGGAGCTGAGGCCAGGAAGGCGCCAGGGGCCTCTCCCAGCATCGCACAGCCTGCTCCTTCCCGGGCAGCAAGCCTAGCAGCGAGGCAAGCCTGGGCAAGTCTCGCCCAGGGCAGAGCAGCCTCGCGCAAGGCACTTGACTGGATCCGGCCTCTGAGCAGAGCTGGAGCTCTGCCGTCCTGGAGGCACACTCGGCTCGGCCCAAGCAGGGATTGCAGCTGCACGCGGCTTGGCTCCCTCGACTCTTCCCAAGGAGGCTCGCTTCCAAGCGGACCGTGCACTTGGCTTCCAGGCAGGGACGCCCCGCGCCTCCTGCAGGTCTTGGCACAGGGGCTGCTTCCCCTGAGCGGAGGCTGTGGGCGGCAGCCCAGACACGCAGGGGCAGGCCCCAACCACCTGCCCACGTCTCTGCTGGTGGGGAGAGCACTAGGGAAATGACGTCTGTCAGGCACCTTCTGGGCGCTCACGGAGTCAGCCTCCGGGTGTGTGGGGCTGCAGACCACAGCCGGGGGCCCTGGGGAAGCCTGGTGCTCTCCGTGCTGTGCTGAGTCGGGGCGGCCAAGCGACCGCTGGAGGAGCCCTGCACTTGCCATTCCCTTCCCTATGACAGAGCTCTCACGGCTGGAGGGCTTGGCAGCGTGCACCCCACCGGCCCCTAAGCCCTCCGCAAGGACGCCTGGGGACTAGGTGCAAAGGCAAGGCAGGAGTGGAGCTGAGGCCAGGAAGGCGCCAGGAGCGTCTGCCTGTCTGGCGCAGCCTGCTCCTTCCCGGGCAGGAAGCCTAGCAGCGAGGCAAGTCTGGGCAAGGCTCGCCCAGGGCAGAGCAGCCTCACGCCAGCCACTCTGCCAGATCGGGCCTCTGAGCAGAGCTGGAGCTCTGCCGTACTGGAGGCTCACTGGGCTCCGCCCAAGGAGTGAGTGCAGACGCACGCAGCTGGGCTGCCTCCTCTTCTCCCGAGGAGGCTCGCTTCCCGCATGCTGTGCACTAGGCTTCCAGGCGGGGGCGCCCCGCGCCCCCTACAGGTCTTGGCTCAGGGGCTGCTTCCCTGGAGCTGGGGCTGCCGGCGGGAGCCCAGACACGCAGGGGCAGGCCCCACCACCTGCACACGTCTCTGCTGGGGAGCAGAGCGCTAGGGACATGACGTCTGTCAGGCACCTTCTGGGCGCCCACGGAGTCAGCCTCCGGGAGTGTGGGGCTGCAGACCACAGCCAGGGGACCTGGGAGCCTTGTGCTCTCCGTGCGGCGCTGAGTCTGGGCGGCCAAGCAACCGCTGGTGGAGCCCTGCACTTGCCCTCCCCTCCCCTCTACGAGAGGCCTCACTGCTGGAGGGCTTGGCAGTGTGCAAGCCACCGGCTCCTAAGCCTTCCCCAAGGACGCCCGGGGCCTAGATGCAAAGGCAAGGCAGGAGTGGAGCTGAGGCCAGGAAGGCGCCAGGGGCCTCTCCCAGCATCGCACAGCCTGCTCCTTCCCGGGCAGCAAGCCTAGCAGCGAGGCAAGCCTGGGCAAGTCTCGCCCAGGGCAGAGCAGCCTCGCGCAAGGCACTTGACTGGATCCGGCCTCTGAGCAGAGCTGGAGCTCTGCCGTCCTGGAGGCACACTCGGCTCGGCCCAAGCAGGGATTGCAGCTGCACGCGGCTTGGCTCCCTCGACTCTTCCCAAGGAGGCTCGCTTCCAAGCGGACCGTGCACTTGGCTTCCAGGCAGGGACGCCCCGCGCCTCCTGCAGGTCTTGGCACAGGGGCTGCTTCCCCTGAGCGGAGGCTGTGGGCGGCAGCCCAGACACGCAGGGGCAGGCCCCAACCACCTGCCCACGTCTCTGCTGGTGGGGAGAGCACTAGGGAAATGACGTCTGTCAGGCACCTTCTGGGCGCTCACGGAGTCAGCCTCCGGGTGTGTGGGGCTGCAGACCACAGCCGGGGGCCCTGGGGAAGCCTGGTGCTCTCCGTGCTGTGCTGAGTCGGGGCGGCCAAGCGACCGCTGGAGGAGCCCTGCACTTGCCATTCCCTTCCCTATGACAGAGCTCTCACGGCTGGAGGGCTTGGCAGCGTGCACCCCACCGGCCCCTAAGCCCTCCGCAAGGACGCCTGGGGACTAGGTGCAAAGGCAAGGCAGGAGTGGAGCTGAGGCCAGGAAGGCGCCAGGAGCGTCTGCCTGTCTGGCGCAGCCTGCTCCTTCCCGGGCAGGAAGCCTAGCAGCGAGGCAAGTCTGGGCAAGGCTCGCCCAGGGCAGAGCAGCCTCACGCCAGCCACTCTGCCAGATCGGGCCTCTGAGCAGAGCTGGAGCTCTGCCGTACTGGAGGCTCACTGGGCTCCGCCCAAGGAGTGAGTGCAGACGCACGCAGCTGGGCTGCCTCCTCTTCTCCCGAGGAGGCTCGCTTCCCGCATGCTGTGCACTAGGCTTCCAGGCGGGGGCGCCCCGCGCCCCCTACAGGTCTTGGCTCAGGGGCTGCTTCCCTGGAGCTGGGGCTGCCGGCGGGAGCCCAGACACGCAGGGGCAGGCCCCACCACCTGCACACGTCTCTGCTGGGGAGCAGAGCGCTAGGGACATGACGTCTGTCAGGCACCTTCTGGGCGCCCACGGAGTCAGCCTCCGGGAGTGTGGGGCTGCAGACCACAGCCAGGGGACCTGGGAGCCTTGTGCTCTCCGTGCGGCGCTGAGTCTGGGCGGCCAAGCAACCGCTGGTGGAGCCCTGCACTTGCCCTCCCCTCCCCTCTACGAGAGGCCTCACTGCTGGAGGGCTTGGCAGTGTGCAAGCCACCGGCTCCTAAGCCTTCCCCAAGGACGCCCGGGGCCTAGATGCAAAGGCAAGGCAGGAGTGGAGCTGAGGCCAGGAAGGCGCCAGGGGCCTCTCCCAGCATCGCACAGCCTGCTCCTTCCCGGGCAGCAAGCCTAGCAGCGAGGCAAGCCTGGGCAAGTCTCGCCCAGGGCAGAGCAGCCTCGCGCAAGGCACTTGACTGGATCCGGCCTCTGAGCAGAGCTGGAGCTCTGCCGTCCTGGAGGCACACTCGGCTCGGCCCAAGCAGGGATTGCAGCTGCACGCGGCTTGGCTCCCTCGACTCTTCCCAAGGAGGCTCGCTTCCAAGCGGACCGTGCACTTGGCTTCCAGGCAGGGACGCCCCGCGCCTCCTGCAGGTCTTGGCACAGGGGCTGCTTCCCCTGAGCGGAGGCTGTGGGCGGCAGCCCAGACACGCAGGGGCAGGCCCCAACCACCTGCCCACGTCTCTGCTGGTGGGGAGAGCACTAGGGAAATGACGTCTGTCAGGCACCTTCTGGGCGCTCACGGAGTCAGCCTCCGGGTGTGTGGGGCTGCAGACCACAGCCGGGGGCCCTGGGGAAGCCTGGTGCTCTCCGTGCTGTGCTGAGTCGGGGCGGCCAAGCGACCGCTGGAGGAGCCCTGCACTTGCCATTCCCTTCCCTATGACAGAGCTCTCACGGCTGGAGGGCTTGGCAGCGTGCACCCCACCGGCCCCTAAGCCCTCCGCAAGGACGCCTGGGGACTAGGTGCAAAGGCAAGGCAGGAGTGGAGCTGAGGCCAGGAAGGCGCCAGGAGCGTCTGCCTGTCTGGCGCAGCCTGCTCCTTCCCGGGCAGGAAGCCTAGCAGCGAGGCAAGTCTGGGCAAGGCTCGCCCAGGGCAGAGCAGCCTCACGCCAGCCACTCTGCCAGATCGGGCCTCTGAGCAGAGCTGGAGCTCTGCCGTACTGGAGGCTCACTGGGCTCCGCCCAAGGAGTGAGTGCAGACGCACGCAGCTGGGCTGCCTCCTCTTCTCCCGAGGAGGCTCGCTTCCCGCATGCTGTGCACTAGGCTTCCAGGCGGGGGCGCCCCGCGCCCCCTACAGGTCTTGGCTCAGGGGCTGCTTCCCTGGAGCTGGGGCTGCCGGCGGGAGCCCAGACACGCAGGGGCAGGCCCCACCACCTGCACACGTCTCTGCTGGGGAGCAGAGCGCTAGGGACATGACGTCTGTCAGGCACCTTCTGGGCGCCCACGGAGTCAGCCTCCGGGAGTGTGGGGCTGCAGAGCACAGCCAGGGGACCTGGGAGCCTTGTGCTCTCCGTGCGGCGCTGAGTCTGGGCGGCCAAGCAACCGCTGGTGGAGCCCTGCACTTGCCCTCCCCTCCCCTCTACGAGAGGCCTCACTGCTGGAGGGCTTGGCAGTGTGCAAGCCACCGGCTCCTAAGCCTTCCCCAAGGACGCCCGGGGCCTAGATGCAAAGGCAAGGCAGGAGTGGAGCTGAGGCCAGGAAGGCGCCAGGGGCCTCTCCCAGCATCGCACAGCCTGCTCCTTCCCGGGCAGCAAGCCTAGCAGCGAGGCAAGCCTGGGCAAGTCTCGCCCAGGGCAGAGCAGCCTCGCGCAAGGCACTTGACTGGATCCGGCCTCTGAGCAGAGCTGGAGCTCTGCCGTCCTGGAGGCACACTCGGCTCGGCCCAAGCAGGGATTGCAGCTGCACGCGGCTTGGCTCCCTCGACTCTTCCCAAGGAGGCTCGCTTCCAAGCGGACCGTGCACTTGGCTTCCAGGCAGGGACGCCCCGCGCCTCCTGCAGGTCTTGGCACAGGGGCTGCTTCCCCTGAGCGGAGGCTGTGGGCGGCAGCCCAGACACGCAGGGGCAGGCCCCAATCACCTGCCCACGTCTCTGCTGGTGGGGAGAGCACTAGGGAAATGACGTCTGTCAGGCACCTTCTGGGCGCTCACGGAGTCAGCCTCCGGGTGTGTGGGGCTGCAGACCACAGCCGGGGGCCCTGGGGAAGCCTGGTGCTCTCCGTGCTGTGCTGAGTCGGGGCGGCCAAGCGACCGCTGGAGGAGCCCTGCACTTGCCATTCCCTTCCCTATGACAGAGCTCTCACGGCTGGAGGGCTTGGCAGCGTGCACCCCACCGGCCCCTAAGCCCTCCGCAAGGACGCCTGGGGACTAGGTGCAAAGGCAAGGCAGGAGTGGAGCTGAGGCCAGGAAGGCGCCAGGAGCGTCTGCCTGTCTGGCGCAGCCTGCTCCTTCCCGGGCAGGAAGCCTAGCAGCGAGGCAAGTCTGGGCAAGGCTCGCCCAGGGCAGAGCAGCCTCACGCCAGCCACTCTGCCAGATCGGGCCTCTGAGCAGAGCTGGAGCTCTGCCGTACTGGAGGCTCACTGGGCTCCGCCCAAGGAGTGAGTGCAGACGCACGCAGCTGGGCTGCCTCCTCTTCTCCCGAGGAGGCTCGCTTCCCGCATGCTGTGCACTAGGCTTCCAGGCGGGGGCGCCCCGCGCCCCCTACAGGTCTTGGCTCAGGGGCTGCTTCCCTGGAGCTGGGGCTGCCGGCGGGAGCCCAGACACGCAGGGGCAGGCCCCACCACCTGCACACGTCTCTGCTGGGGAGCAGAGCGCTAGGGACATGACGTCTGTCAGGCACCTTCTGGGCGCCCACGGAGTCAGCCTCCGGGAGTGTGGGGCTGCAGACCACAGCCAGGGGACCTGGGAGCCTTGTGCTCTCCGTGCGGCGCTGAGTCTGGGCGGCCAAGCAACCGCTGGTGGAGCCCTGCACTTGCCCTCCCCTCCCCTCTACGAGAGGCCTCACTGCTGGAGGGCTTGGCAGTGTGCAAGCCACCGGCTCCTAAGCCTTCCCCAAGGACGCCCGGGGCCTAGATGCAAAGGCAAGGCAGGAGTGGAGCTGAGGCCAGGAAGGCGCCAGGGGCCTCTCCCAGCATCGCACAGCCTGCTCCTTCCCGGGCAGCAAGCCTAGCAGCGAGGCAAGCCTGGGCAAGTCTCGCCCAGGGCAGAGCAGCCTCGCGCAAGGCACTTGACTGGATCCGGCCTCTGAGCAGAGCTGGAGCTCTGCCGTCCTGGAGGCACACTCGGCTCGGCCCAAGCAGGGATTGCAGCTGCACGCGGCTTGGCTCCCTCGACTCTTCCCAAGGAGGCTCGCTTCCAAGCGGACCGTGCACTTGGCTTCCAGGCAGGGACGCCCCGCGCCTCCTGCAGGTCTTGGCACAGGGGCTGCTTCCCCTGAGCGGAGGCTGTGGGCGGCAGCCCAGACACGCAGGGGCAGGCCCCAACCACCTGCCCACGTCTCTGCTGGTGGGGAGAGCACTAGGGAAATGACGTCTGTCAGGCACCTTCTGGGCGCTCACGGAGTCAGCCTCCGGGTGTGTGGGGCTGCAGACCACAGCCGGGGGCCCTGGGGAAGCCTGGTGCTCTCCGTGCTGTGCTGAGTCGGGGCGGCCAAGCGACCGCTGGAGGAGCCCTGCACTTGCCATTCCCTTCCCTATGACAGAGCTCTCACGGCTGGAGGGCTTGGCAGCGTGCACCCCACCGGCCCCTAAGCCCTCCGCAAGGACGCCTGGGGACTAGGTGCAAAGGCAAGGCAGGAGTGGAGCTGAGGCCAGGAAGGCGCCAGGAGCGTCTGCCTGTCTGGCGCAGCCTGCTCCTTCCCGGGCAGGAAGCCTAGCAGCGAGGCAAGTCTGGGCAAGGCTCGCCCAGGGCAGAGCAGCCTCACGCCAGCCACTCTGCCAGATCGGGCCTCTGAGCAGAGCTGGAGCTCTGCCGTACTGGAGGCTCACTGGGCTCCGCCCAAGGAGTGAGTGCAGACGCACGCAGCTGGGCTGCCTCCTCTTCTCCCGAGGAGGCTCGCTTCCCGCATGCTGTGCACTAGGCTTCCAGGCGGGGGCGCCCCGCGCCCCCTACAGGTCTTGGCTCAGGGGCTGCTTCCCTGGAGCTGGGGCTGCCGGCGGGAGCCCAGACACGCAGGGGCAGGCCCCACCACCTGCACACGTCTCTGCTGGGGAGCAGAGCGCTAGGGACATGACGTCTGTCAGGCACCTTCTGGGCGCCCACGGAGTCAGCCTCCGGGAGTGTGGGGCTGCAGAGCACAGCCAGGGGACCTGGGAGCCTTGTGCTCTCCGTGCGGCGCTGAGTCTGGGCGGCCAAGCAACCGCTGGTGGAGCCCTGCACTTGCCCTCCCCTCCCCTCTACGAGAGGCCTCACTGCTGGAGGGCTTGGCAGTGTGCAAGCCACCGGCTCCTAAGCCTTCCCCAAGGACGCCCGGGGCCTAGATGCAAAGGCAAGGCAGGAGTGGAGCTGAGGCCAGGAAGGCGCCAGGGGCCTCTCCCAGCATCGCACAGCCTGCTCCTTCCCGGGCAGCAAGCCTAGCAGCGAGGCAAGCCTGGGCAAGTCTCGCCCAGGGCAGAGCAGCCTCGCGCAAGGCACTTGACTGGATCCGGCCTCTGAGCAGAGCTGGAGCTCTGCCGTCCTGGAGGCACACTCGGCTCGGCCCAAGCAGGGATTGCAGCTGCACGCGGCTTGGCTCCCTCGACTCTTCCCAAGGAGGCTCGCTTCCAAGCGGACCGTGCACTTGGCTTCCAGGCAGGGACGCCCCGCGCCTCCTGCAGGTCTTGGCACAGGGGCTGCTTCCCCTGAGCGGAGGCTGTGGGCGGCAGCCCAGACACGCAGGGGCAGGCCCCAATCACCTGCCCACGTCTCTGCTGGTGGGGAGAGCACTAGGGAAATGACGTCTGTCAGGCACCTTCTGGGCGCTCACGGAGTCAGCCTCCGGGTGTGTGGGGCTGCAGACCACAGCCGGGGGCCCTGGGGAAGCCTGGTGCTCTCCGTGCTGTGCTGAGTCGGGGCGGCCAAGCGACCGCTGGAGGAGCCCTGCACTTGCCATTCCCTTCCCTATGACAGAGCTCTCACGGCTGGAGGGCTTGGCAGCGTGCACCCCACCGGCCCCTAAGCCCTCCGCAAGGACGCCTGGGGACTAGGTGCAAAGGCAAGGCAGGAGTGGAGCTGAGGCCAGGAAGGCGCCAGGAGCGTCTGCCTGTCTGGCGCAGCCTGCTCCTTCCCGGGCAGGAAGCCTAGCAGCGAGGCAAGTCTGGGCAAGGCTCGCCCAGGGCAGAGCAGCCTCACGCCAGCCACTCTGCCAGATCGGGCCTCTGAGCAGAGCTGGAGCTCTGCCGTACTGGAGGCTCACTGGGCTCCGCCCAAGGAGTGAGTGCAGACGCACGCAGCTGGGCTGCCTCCTCTTCTCCCGAGGAGGCTCGCTTCCCGCATGCTGTGCACTAGGCTTCCAGGCGGGGGCGCCCCGCGCCCCCTACAGGTCTTGGCTCAGGGGCTGCTTCCCTGGAGCTGGGGCTGCCGGCGGGAGCCCAGACACGCAGGGGCAGGCCCCACCACCTGCACACGTCTCTGCTGGGGAGCAGAGCGCTAGGGACATGACGTCTGTCAGGCACCTTCTGGGCGCCCACGGAGTCAGCCTCCGGGAGTGTGGGGCTGCAGACCACAGCCAGGGGACCTGGGAGCCTTGTGCTCTCCGTGCGGCGCTGAGTCTGGGCGGCCAAGCAACCGCTGGTGGAGCCCTGCACTTGCCCTCCCCTCCCCTCTACGAGAGGCCTCACTGCTGGAGGGCTTGGCAGTGTGCAAGCCACCGGCTCCTAAGCCTTCCCCAAGGACGCCCGGGGCCTAGATGCAAAGGCAAGGCAGGAGTGGAGCTGAGGCCAGGAAGGCGCCAGGGGCCTCTCCCAGCATCGCACAGCCTGCTCCTTCCCGGGCAGCAAGCCTAGCAGCGAGGCAAGCCTGGGCAAGTCTCGCCCAGGGCAGAGCAGCCTCGCGCAAGGCACTTGACTGGATCCGGCCTCTGAGCAGAGCTGGAGCTCTGCCGTCCTGGAGGCACACTCGGCTCGGCCCAAGCAGGGATTGCAGCTGCACGCGGCTTGGCTCCCTCGACTCTTCCCAAGGAGGCTCGCTTCCAAGCGGACCGTGCACTTGGCTTCCAGGCAGGGACGCCCCGCGCCTCCTGCAGGTCTTGGCACAGGGGCTGCTTCCCCTGAGCGGAGGCTGTGGGCGGCAGCCCAGACACGCAGGGGCAGGCCCCAACCACCTGCCCACGTCTCTGCTGGTGGGGAGAGCACTAGGGAAATGACGTCTGTCAGGCACCTTCTGGGCGCTCACGGAGTCAGCCTCCGGGTGTGTGGGGCTGCAGACCACAGCCGGGGGCCCTGGGGAAGCCTGGTGCTCTCCGTGCTGTGCTGAGTCGGGGCGGCCAAGCGACCGCTGGAGGAGCCCTGCACTTGCCATTCCCTTCCCTATGACAGAGCTCTCACGGCTGGAGGGCTTGGCAGCGTGCACCCCACCGGCCCCTAAGCCCTCCGCAAGGACGCCTGGGGACTAGGTGCAAAGGCAAGGCAGGAGTGGAGCTGAGGCCAGGAAGGCGCCAGGAGCGTCTGCCTGTCTGGCGCAGCCTGCTCCTTCCCGGGCAGGAAGCCTAGCAGCGAGGCAAGTCTGGGCAAGGCTCGCCCAGGGCAGAGCAGCCTCACGCCAGCCACTCTGCCAGATCGGGCCTCTGAGCAGAGCTGGAGCTCTGCCGTACTGGAGGCTCACTGGGCTCCGCCCAAGGAGTGAGTGCAGACGCACGCAGCTGGGCTGCCTCCTCTTCTCCCGAGGAGGCTCGCTTCCCGCATGCTGTGCACTAGGCTTCCAGGCGGGGGCGCCCCGCGCCCCCTACAGGTCTTGGCTCAGGGGCTGCTTCCCTGGAGCTGGGGCTGCCGGCGGGAGCCCAGACACGCAGGGGCAGGCCCCACCACCTGCACACGTCTCTGCTGGGGAGCAGAGCGCTAGGGACATGACGTCTGTCAGGCACCTTCTGGGCGCCCACGGAGTCAGCCTCCGGGAGTGTGGGGCTGCAGACCACAGCCAGGGGACCTGGGAGCCTTGTGCTCTCCGTGCGGCGCTGAGTCTGGGCGGCCAAGCAACCGCTGGTGGAGCCCTGCACTTGCCCTCCCCTCCCCTCTACGAGAGGCCTCACTGCTGGAGGGCTTGGCAGTGTGCAAGCCACCGGCTCCTAAGCCTTCCCCAAGGACGCCCGGGGCCTAGATGCAAAGGCAAGGCAGGAGTGGAGCTGAGGCCAGGAAGGCGCCAGGGGCCTCTCCCAGCATCGCACAGCCTGCTCCTTCCCGGGCAGCAAGCCTAGCAGCGAGGCAAGCCTGGGCAAGTCTCGCCCAGGGCAGAGCAGCCTCGCGCAAGGCACTTGACTGGATCCGGCCTCTGAGCAGAGCTGGAGCTCTGCCGTCCTGGAGGCACACTCGGCTCGGCCCAAGCAGGGATTGCAGCTGCACGCGGCTTGGCTCCCTCGACTCTTCCCAAGGAGGCTCGCTTCCAAGCGGACCGTGCACTTGGCTTCCAGGCAGGGACGCCCCGCGCCTCCTGCAGGTCTTGGCACAGGGGCTGCTTCCCCTGAGCGGAGGCTGTGGGCGGCAGCCCAGACACGCAGGGGCAGGCCCCAACCACCTGCCCACGTCTCTGCTGGTGGGGAGAGCACTAGGGAAATGACGTCTGTCAGGCACCTTCTGGGCGCTCACGGAGTCAGCCTCCGGGTGTGTGGGGCTGCAGACCACAGCCGGGGGCCCTGGGGAAGCCTGGTGCTCTCCGTGCTGTGCTGAGTCGGGGCGGCCAAGCGACCGCTGGAGGAGCCCTGCACTTGCCATTCCCTTCCCTATGACAGAGCTCTCACGGCTGGAGGGCTTGGCAGCGTGCACCCCACCGGCCCCTAAGCCCTCCGCAAGGACGCCTGGGGACTAGGTGCAAAGGCAAGGCAGGAGTGGAGCTGAGGCCAGGAAGGCGCCAGGAGCGTCTGCCTGTCTGGCGCAGCCTGCTCCTTCCCGGGCAGGAAGCCTAGCAGCGAGGCAAGTCTGGGCAAGGCTCGCCCAGGGCAGAGCAGCCTCACGCCAGCCACTCTGCCAGATCGGGCCTCTGAGCAGAGCTGGAGCTCTGCCGTACTGGAGGCTCACTGGGCTCCGCCCAAGGAGTGAGTGCAGACGCACGCAGCTGGGCTGCCTCCTCTTCTCCCGAGGAGGCTCGCTTCCCGCATGCTGTGCACTAGGCTTCCAGGCGGGGGCGCCCCGCGCCCCCTACAGGTCTTGGCTCAGGGGCTGCTTCCCTGGAGCTGGGGCTGCCGGCGGGAGCCCAGACACGCAGGGGCAGGCCCCACCACCTGCACACGTCTCTGCTGGGGAGCAGAGCGCTAGGGACATGACGTCTGTCAGGCACCTTCTGGGCGCCCACGGAGTCAGCCTCCGGGAGTGTGGGGCTGCAGAGCACAGCCAGGGGACCTGGGAGCCTTGTGCTCTCCGTGCGGCGCTGAGTCTGGGCGGCCAAGCAACCGCTGGTGGAGCCCTGCACTTGCCCTCCCCTCCCCTCTACGAGAGGCCTCACTGCTGGAGGGCTTGGCAGTGTGCAAGCCACCGGCTCCTAAGCCTTCCCCAAGGACGCCCGGGGCCTAGATGCAAAGGCAAGGCAGGAGTGGAGCTGAGGCCAGGAAGGCGCCAGGGGCCTCTCCCAGCATCGCACAGCCTGCTCCTTCCCGGGCAGCAAGCCTAGCAGCGAGGCAAGCCTGGGCAAGTCTCGCCCAGGGCAGAGCAGCCTCGCGCAAGGCACTTGACTGGATCCGGCCTCTGAGCAGAGCTGGAGCTCTGCCGTCCTGGAGGCACACTCGGCTCGGCCCAAGCAGGGATTGCAGCTGCACGCGGCTTGGCTCCCTCGACTCTTCCCAAGGAGGCTCGCTTCCAAGCGGACCGTGCACTTGGCTTCCAGGCAGGGACGCCCCGCGCCTCCTGCAGGTCTTGGCACAGGGGCTGCTTCCCCTGAGCGGAGGCTGTGGGCGGCAGCCCAGACACGCAGGGGCAGGCCCCAACCACCTGCCCACGTCTCTGCTGGTGGGGAGAGCACTAGGGAAATGACGTCTGTCAGGCACCTTCTGGGCGCTCACGGAGTCAGCCTCCGGGTGTGTGGGGCTGCAGACCACAGCCGGGGGCCCTGGGGAAGCCTGGTGCTCTCCGTGCTGTGCTGAGTCGGGGCGGCCAAGCGACCGCTGGAGGAGCCCTGCACTTGCCATTCCCTTCCCTATGACAGAGCTCTCACGGCTGGAGGGCTTGGCAGCGTGCACCCCACCGGCCCCTAAGCCCTCCGCAAGGACGCCTGGGGACTAGGTGCAAAGGCAAGGCAGGAGTGGAGCTGAGGCCAGGAAGGCGCCAGGAGCGTCTGCCTGTCTGGCGCAGCCTGCTCCTTCCCGGGCAGGAAGCCTAGCAGCGAGGCAAGTCTGGGCAAGGCTCGCCCAGGGCAGAGCAGCCTCACGCCAGCCACTCTGCCAGATCGGGCCTCTGAGCAGAGCTGGAGCTCTGCCGTACTGGAGGCTCACTGGGCTCCGCCCAAGGAGTGAGTGCAGACGCACGCAGCTGGGCTGCCTCCTCTTCTCCCGAGGAGGCTCGCTTCCCGCATGCTGTGCACTAGGCTTCCAGGCGGGGGCGCCCCGCGCCCCCTACAGGTCTTGGCTCAGGGGCTGCTTCCCTGGAGCTGGGGCTGCCGGCGGGAGCCCAGACACGCAGGGGCAGGCCCCACCACCTGCACACGTCTCTGCTGGGGAGCAGAGCGCTAGGGACATGACGTCTGTCAGGCACCTTCTGGGCGCCCACGGAGTCAGCCTCCGGGAGTGTGGGGCTGCAGACCACAGCCAGGGGACCTGGGAGCCTTGTGCTCTCCGTGCGGCGCTGAGTCTGGGCGGCCAAGCAACCGCTGGTGGAGCCCTGCACTTGCCCTCCCCTCCCCTCTACGAGAGGCCTCACTGCTGGAGGGCTTGGCAGTGTGCAAGCCACCGGCTCCTAAGCCTTCCCCAAGGACGCCCGGGGCCTAGATGCAAAGGCAAGGCAGGAGTGGAGCTGAGGCCAGGAAGGCGCCAGGGGCCTCTCCCAGCATCGCACAGCCTGCTCCTTCCCGGGCAGCAAGCCTAGCAGCGAGGCAAGCCTGGGCAAGTCTCGCCCAGGGCAGAGCAGCCTCGCGCAAGGCACTTGACTGGATCCGGCCTCTGAGCAGAGCTGGAGCTCTGCCGTCCTGGAGGCACACTCGGCTCGGCCCAAGCAGGGATTGCAGCTGCACGCGGCTTGGCTCCCTCGACTCTTCCCAAGGAGGCTCGCTTCCAAGCGGACCGTGCACTTGGCTTCCAGGCAGGGACGCCCCGCGCCTCCTGCAGGTCTTGGCACAGGGGCTGCTTCCCCTGAGCGGAGGCTGTGGGCGGCAGCCCAGACACGCAGGGGCAGGCCCCAACCACCTGCCCACGTCTCTGCTGGTGGGGAGAGCACTAGGGAAATGACGTCTGTCAGGCACCTTCTGGGCGCTCACGGAGTCAGCCTCCGGGTGTGTGGGGCTGCAGACCACAGCCGGGGGCCCTGGGGAAGCCTGGTGCTCTCCGTGCTGTGCTGAGTCGGGGCGGCCAAGCGACCGCTGGAGGAGCCCTGCACTTGCCATTCCCTTCCCTATGACAGAGCTCTCACGGCTGGAGGGCTTGGCAGCGTGCACCCCACCGGCCCCTAAGCCCTCCGCAAGGACGCCTGGGGACTAGGTGCAAAGGCAAGGCAGGAGTGGAGCTGAGGCCAGGAAGGCGCCAGGAGCGTCTGCCTGTCTGGCGCAGCCTGCTCCTTCCCGGGCAGGAAGCCTAGCAGCGAGGCAAGTCTGGGCAAGGCTCGCCCAGGGCAGAGCAGCCTCACGCCAGCCACTCTGCCAGATCGGGCCTCTGAGCAGAGCTGGAGCTCTGCCGTACTGGAGGCTCACTGGGCTCCGCCCAAGGAGTGAGTGCAGACGCACGCAGCTGGGCTGCCTCCTCTTCTCCCGAGGAGGCTCGCTTCCCGCATGCTGTGCACTAGGCTTCCAGGCGGGGGCGCCCCGCGCCCCCTACAGGTCTTGGCTCAGGGGCTGCTTCCCTGGAGCTGGGGCTGCCGGCGGGAGCCCAGACACGCAGGGGCAGGCCCCACCACCTGCACACGTCTCTGCTGGGGAGCAGAGCGCTAGGGACATGACGTCTGTCAGGCACCTTCTGGGCGCCCACGGAGTCAGCCTCCGGGAGTGTGGGGCTGCAGACCACAGCCAGGGGACCTGGGAGCCTTGTGCTCTCCGTGCGGCGCTGAGTCTGGGCGGCCAAGCAACCGCTGGTGGAGCCCTGCACTTGCCCTCCCCTCCCCTCTACGAGAGGCCTCACTGCTGGAGGGCTTGGCAGTGTGCAAGCCACCGGCTCCTAAGCCTTCCCCAAGGACGCCCGGGGCCTAGATGCAAAGGCAAGGCAGGAGTGGAGCTGAGGCCAGGAAGGCGCCAGGGGCCTCTCCCAGCATCGCACAGCCTGCTCCTTCCCGGGCAGCAAGCCTAGCAGCGAGGCAAGCCTGGGCAAGTCTCGCCCAGGGCAGAGCAGCCTCGCGCAAGGCACTTGACTGGATCCGGCCTCTGAGCAGAGCTGGAGCTCTGCCGTCCTGGAGGCACACTCGGCTCGGCCCAAGCAGGGATTGCAGCTGCACGCGGCTTGGCTCCCTCGACTCTTCCCAAGGAGGCTCGCTTCCAAGCGGACCGTGCACTTGGCTTCCAGGCAGGGACGCCCCGCGCCTCCTGCAGGTCTTGGCACAGGGGCTGCTTCCCCTGAGCGGAGGCTGTGGGCGGCAGCCCAGACACGCAGGGGCAGGCCCCAACCACCTGCCCACGTCTCTGCTGGTGGGGAGAGCACTAGGGAAATGACGTCTGTCAGGCACCTTCTGGGCGCTCACGGAGTCAGCCTCCGGGTGTGTGGGGCTGCAGACCACAGCCGGGGGGCCCTGGGGAAGCCTGGTGCTCTCCGTGCTGTGCTGAGTCGGGGCGGCCAAGCGACCGCTGGAGGAGCCCTGCACTTGCCATTCCCTTCCCTATGACAGAGCTCTCACGGCTGGAGGGCTTGGCAGCGTGCACCCCACCGGCCCCTAAGCCCTCCGCAAGGACGCCTGGGGACTAGGTGCAAAGGCAAGGCAGGAGTGGAGCTGAGGCCAGGAAGGCGCCAGGAGCGTCTGCCTGTCTGGCGCAGCCTGCTCCTTCCCGGGCAGGAAGCCTAGCAGCGAGGCAAGTCTGGGCAAGGCTCGCCCAGGGCAGAGCAGCCTCACGCCAGCCACTCTGCCAGATCGGGCCTCTGAGCAGAGCTGGAGCTCTGCCGTACTGGAGGCTCACTGGGCTCCGCCCAAGGAGTGAGTGCAGACGCACGCAGCTGGGCTGCCTCCTCTTCTCCCGAGGAGGCTCGCTTCCCGCATGCTGTGCACTAGGCTTCCAGGCGGGGGCGCCCCGCGCCCCCTACAGGTCTTGGCTCAGGGGCTGCTTCCTGGAGCTGGGGCTGCCGGCGGGAGCCCAGACACGCAGGGGCAGGCCCCACCACCTGCACACGTCTCTGCTGGGGAGCAGAGCGCTAGGGACATGACGTCTGTCAGGCACCTTCTGGGCGCCCACGGAGTCAGCCTCCGGGAGTGTGGGGCTGCAGACCACAGCCAGGGGACCTGGGAGCCTTGTGCTCTCCGTGCGGCGCTGAGTCTGGGCGGCCAAGCAACCGCTGGTGGAGCCCTGCACTTGCCCTCCCCCTCCCCTCTACGAGAGGCCTCACTGCTGGAGGGCTTGGCAGTGTGCAAGCCACCGGCTCCTAAGCCTTCCCCAAGGACGCCCGGGGCCTAGATGCAAAGGCAAGGCAGGAGTGGAGCTGAGGCCAGGAAGGCGCCAGGGGCCTCTCCCAGCATCGCACAGCCTGCTCCTTCCCGGGCAGCAAGCCTAGCAGCGAGGCAAGCCTGGGCAAGTCTCGCCCAGGGCAGAGCAGCCTCGCGCAAGGCACTTGACTGGAATCCGGCCTCTGAGCAGAGCTGGAGCTCTGCCGTCCTGGAGGCACACTCGGCTCGGCCCAAGCAGGGATTGCAGCTGCACGCGGCTTGGCTCCCTCGACTCTTCCCAAGGAGGCTCGCTTCCAAGCGGACCGTGCACTTGGCTTCCAGGCAGGGACGCTCCGCGCCTCCTGCAGGTCTTGGCACAGGGGCTGCTTCCCCTGAGCGGAGGCTGTGGGCGGCAGCCCAGACACGCAGGGGCAGGCCCCAACCACCTGCCCACGTCTCTGCTGGTGGGGAGAGCACTAGGGAAATGACGTCTGTCAGGCACCTTCTGGGCGCTCACGGAGTCAGCCTCCGGGTGTGTGGGGCTGCAGACCACAGCCGGGGGCCCTGGGGAAGCCTGGTGCTCTCCGTGCTGTGCTGAGTCGGGGCGGCCAAGCGACCGCTGGAGGAGCCCTGCACTTGCCATTCCCTTCCCTATGACAGAGCTCTCACGGCTGGAGGGCTTGGCAGCGTGCACCCCACCGGCCCCTAAGCCCTCCGCAAGGACGCCTGGGGACTAGGTGCAAAGGCAAGGCAGGAGTGGAGCTGAGGCCAGGAAGGCGCCAGGAGCGTCTGCCTGTCTGGCGCAGCCTGCTCCTTCCCGGGCAGGAAGCCTAGCAGCGAGGCAAGTCTGGGCAAGGCTCGCCAGGGCAGAGCAGCCTCACGCCAGCCACTCTGCCAGATCGGGCCTCTGAGCAGAGCTGGAGCTCTGCCGTACTGGAGGCTCACTGGGCTCCGCCCAAGGAGTGAGTGCAGACGCACGCAGCTGGGCTGCCTCCTCTTCTCCCGAGGAGGCTCGCTTCCCGCATGCTGTGCACTAGGCTTCCAGGCGGGGGCGCCCCGCGCCCCCTACAGGTCTTGGCTCAGGGGCTGCTTCCCTGGAGCTGGGGCTGCCGGCGGGAGCCCAGACACGCAGGGGCAGGCCCCACCACCTGCACACGTCTCTGCTGGGGAGCAGAGCGCTAGGGACATGACGTCTGTCAGGCACCTTCTGGGCGCCCACGGAGTCAGCCTCCGGGAGTGTGGGGCTGCAGACCACAGCCAGGGGACTGGGAGCCTTGTGCTCTCCGTGCGGCGCTGAGTCTGGGCGGCCAAGCAACCGCTGGTGGAGCCCTGCACTTGCCCTCCCCTCCCCTCTACGAGAGGCCTCACTGCTGGAGGGCTTGGCAGTGTGCAAGCCACCGGCTCCTAAGCCTTCCCCAAGGACGCCCGGGGCCTAGATGCAAAGGCAAGGCAGGAGTGGAGCTGAGGCCAGGAAGGCGCCAGGGGCCTCTCCCAGCATCGCACAGCCTGCTCCTTCCCGGGCAGCAAGCCTAGCAGCGAGGCAAGCCTGGGCAAGTCTCGCCCAGGGCAGAGCAGCCTCGCGCAAGGCACTTGACTGGATCCGGCCTCTGAGCAGAGCTGGAGCTCTGCCGTCCTGGAGGCACACTCGGCTCGGCCCAAGCAGGGATTGCAGCTGCACGCGGCTTGGCTCCCTCGACTCTTCCCAAGGAGGCTCGCTTCCAAGCGGACCGTGCACTTGGCTTCCAGGCAGGGACGCCCCGCGCCTCCTGCAGGTCTTGGCACAGGGGCTGCTTCCCCTGAGCGGAGGCTGTGGGCGGCAGCCCAGACACGCAGGGGCAGGCCCCAACCACCTGCCCACGTCTCTGCTGGTGGGGAGAGCACTAGGGAAATGACGTCTGTCAGGCACCTTCTGGGCGCTCACGGAGTCAGCCTCCGGGTGTGTGGGGCTGCAGACCACAGCCGGGGGCCCTGGGGAAGCCTGGTGCTCTCCGTGCTGTGCTGAGTCGGGGCGGCCAAGCGACCGCTGGAGGAGCCCTGCACTTGCCATTCCCTTCCCTATGACAGAGCTCTCACGGCTGGAGGGCTTGGCAGCGTGCACCCCACCGGCCCCTAAGCCCTCCGCAAGGACGCCTGGGGACTAGGTGCAAAGGCAAGGCAGGAGTGGAGCTGAGGCCAGGAAGGCGCCAGGAGCGTCTGCCTGTCTGGCGCAGCCTGCTCCTTCCCGGGCAGGAAGCCTAGCAGCGAGGCAAGTCTGGGCAAGGCTCGCCCAGGGCAGAGCAGCCTCACGCCAGCCACTCTGCCAGATCGGGCCTCTGAGCAGAGCTGGAGCTCTGCCGTACTGGAGGCTCACTGGGCTCCGCCCAAGGAGTGAGTGCAGACGCACGCAGCTGGGCTGCCTCCTCTTCTCCCGAGGAGGCTCGCTTCCCGCATGCTGTGCACTAGGCTTCCAGGCGGGGGCGCCCCGCGCCCCCTACAGGTCTTGGCTCAGGGGCTGCTTCCCTGGAGCTGGGGCTGCCGGCGGGAGCCCAGACACGCAGGGGCAGGCCCCACCACCTGCACACGTCTCTGCTGGGGAGCAGAGCGCTAGGGACATGACGTCTGTCAGGCACCTTCTGGGCGCCCACGGAGTCAGCCTCCGGGAGTGTGGGGCTGCAGACCACAGCCAGGGGACCTGGGAGCCTTGTGCTCTCCGTGCGGCGCTGAGTCTGGGCGGCCAAGCAACCGCTGGTGGAGCCCTGCACTTGCCCTCCCCTCCCCTCTACGAGAGGCCTCACTGCTGGAGGGCTTGGCAGTGTGCAAG
>NW_026291509.1:0-37223 GCF_023091745.1 Budorcas taxicolor
GGAACCTCTTTTCCCTTCACCGGCTCGTCTTTCACGCCGAGGATCGACTCACACCAAGGTGGCACGTGGCACAGCCCTGTGGGCAAGCCTCGTGGGAAAGCCTCGAGGGACAGCCTCGAGGGAAAGCCACAGATCCCTTGATCCACGTGACAGGAAGCGTGACACTACTGCTGCAGCTCGGGAGGAAAGCGCACGTGCATGCCCCCACTCGAGACGAGGCCTGACTCCCCTGGGGAGACTCAGAAGCACCCCAAGATCCATGGCAACACTGGAGAGGAATCCTCAGGTTCCGGCCCCGACTCCACACAAGGACTGAGGCCCCGGCATGGACGGGAGAGGAATCCCGAGAGGTCCCCTAGCAACTCGCATGGGGACTGGCCTTTCCTGAGGCCACCAGAGCGGGTCCCTGAGGTCCCCGTCGTAACTCGAGAAGACCTGCCGCAACTCGAGAAAATCCAGGAGGTTCTCCCCTCCAGGCGAGATGAGGCCCATTTCCGCTGAGGCGTCTCGAGGCTGATCACACCTCCCCTCTGGAACTTCGAAAGGGTCCTTCACACCCTTGGTGCAAATCAAGAAGTTCCCCGACCTAGCCGTCTCCACTCGAGAGGAATCACGAGGGTCCCGCCCACATCCAGAGGAGCCCCGTTTCCGCCTCGTAGCTCGAGATGAGGGATCCTTTCCCTGCTTCGTCGGGAAAGAGTTCCCGGCGTTCCCGTCGCATCTCAAGAGGAGGCCCTCTCAACAGGAACGGCGAGAGGAACTCCAGGGTCGTGCCACCATTCCAAGAGTCCCCCAGATGTCTCAGTCCATTCCAGAGGAACCTCTTTTCCCTTCACCGGCTCGTCTTTCACGCCGAGGATCGACTCACACCAAGGTGGCACGTGGCACAGCCCTGTGGGCAAGCCTCGTGGGAAAGCCTCGAGGGACAGCCTCGAGGGAAAGCCACAGATCCCTTGATCCACGTGACAGGAAGCGTGACACTACTGCTGCAGCTCGGGAGGAAAGCGCACGTGCATGCCCCCACTCGAGACGAGGCCTGACTCCCCTGGGGAGACTCAGAAGCACCCCAAGATCCATGGCAACACTGGAGAGGAATCCTCAGGTTCCGGCCCCGACTCCACACAAGGACTGAGGCCCCGGCATGGACGGGAGAGGAATCCGGAGAGGTCCCCTAGCAACTCGCATGGGGACTGGCCTTTCCTGAGGCCACCAGAGCGGGTCCCTGAGGTCCCCGTCGTAACTCGAGAAGACCTGCCGCAACTCGAGAAAATCCAGGAGGTTCTCCCCTCCAGGCGAGATGAGGCCCATTTCCGCTGAGGCGTCTCGAGGCTGATCACACCTCCCCTCTGGAACTTCGAAAGGGTCCTTCACACCCTTGGTGCAAATCAAGAAGTTCCCCGACCTAGCCGTCTCCACTCGAGAGGAATCACGAGGGTCCCGCCCACATCCAGAGGAGCCCCGTTTCCGCCTCGTAGCTCGAGATGAGGGATCCTTTCCCTGCTTCGTCGGGAAAGAGTTCCCGGCGTTCCCGTCGCATCTCAAGAGGAGGCCCTCTCAACAGGAACGGCGAGAGGAACTCCAGGGTCGTGCCACCATTCCAAGAGTCCCCCAGATGTCTCAGTCCATTCCAGAGGAACCTCTTTTCCCTACACCGGCTCGTCTTTCACGCCGAGGATCGACTCACACCAAGGTGGCACGTGGCACAGCCCTGTGGGAAAGCCTCGTGGGAAAGCCTCGAGGGACAGCCTCGAGGGAAAGCCACAGATCCCTTGATCCACGTGACAGGAAGCGTGACACTACTGCTGCAGCTCGGGAGGAAAGCGCACGTGCATGCCCCCACTCGAGACGAGGCCTGACTCCCCTGGGGAGACTCAGAAGCACCCCAAGATCCATGGCAACACTGGAGAGGAATCCTCAGGTTCCGGCCCCGACTCCACACAAGGACTGAGGCCCCGGCATGGACGGGAGAGGAATCCCGAGAGGTCCCCTAGCAACTCGCATGGGGACTGGCCTTTCCTGAGGCCACCAGAGCGGGTCCCTGAGGTCCCCGTCGTAACTCGAGAAGACCTGCCGCAACTCGAGAAAATCCAGGAGGTTCTCCCCTCCAGGCGAGATGAGGCCCATTTCCGCTGAGGCGTCTCGAGGCTGATCACACCTCCCCTCTGGAACTTCGAAAGGGTCCTTCACACCCTTGGTGCAAATCAAGAAGTTCCCCGACCTAGCCGTCTCCACTCGAGAGGAATCACGAGGGTCCCGCCCACATCCAGAGGAGCCCCGTTTCCGCCTCGTAGCTCGAGATGAGGGATCCTTTCCCTGCTTCGTCGGGAAAGAGTTCCCGGCGTTCCCGTCGCATCTCAAGAGGAGGCCCTCTCAACAGGAACGGCGAGAGGAACTCCAGGGTCGTGCCACCATTCCAAGAGTCCCCCAGATGTCTCAGTCCATTCCAGAGGAACCTCTTTTCCCTTCACCGGCTCGTCTTTCACGCCGAGGATCGACTCACACCAAGGTGGCACGTGGCACAGCCCTGTGGGAAAGCCTCGTGGGAAAGCCTCGAGGGACAGCCTCGAGGGAAAGCCACAGATCCCTTGATCCACGTGACAGGAAGCGTGACACTACTGCTGCAGCTCGGGAGGAAAGCGCACGTGCATGCCCCCACTCGAGACGAGGCCTGACTCCCCTGGGGAGACTCAGAAGCACCCCAAGATCCATGGCAACACTGGAGAGGAATCCTCAGGTTCCGGCCCCGACTCCACACAAGGACTGAGGCCCCGGCATGGACGGGAGAGGAATCCCGAGAGGTCCCCTAGCAACTCGCATGGGGACTGGCCTTTCCTGAGGCCACCAGAGCGGGTCCCTGAGGTCCCCGTCGTAACTCGAGAAGACCTGCCGCAACTGGAGAAAATCCAGGAGGTTCTCCCCTCCAGGCGAGATGAGGCCCATTTCCACTGAGGCGTCTCGAGGCTGATCACACCTCCCCTCTGGAACTTCGAAAGGGTCCTTCACACCCTTGGTGCAAATCAAGAAGTTCCCCGACCTAGCCGTCTCCACTCGAGAGGAATCACGAGGGTCCCGCCCACATCCAGAGGAGCCCCGTTTCCGCCTCGTAGCTCGAGATGAGGGATCCTTTCCCGGCTTCGTCGGGAAAGAGTTCCCGGCGTTCCCGTCGCATCTCAAGAGGAGGCCCTCTCAACAGGAACGGCGAGAGGAACTCCAGGGTCGTGCCACCATTCCAAGAGTCCCCCAGATGTCTCAGTCCATTCCAGAGGAACCTCTTTTCCCTTCACCGGCTCGTCTTTCACGCCGAGGATCGACTCACACCAAGGTGGCACGTGGCACAGCCCTGTGGGAAAGCCTCGTGGGAAAGCCTCGAGGGACAGCCTCGAGGGAAAGCCACAGATCCCTTGATCCCCGTGACAGGAAGCGTGACACTACTGCTGCAGCTCGGGAGGAAAGCGCACGTGCATGCCCCCACTCGAGACGAGGCCTGACTCCCCTGGGGAGACTCAGAAGCACCCCAAGATCCATGGCAACACTGGAGAGGAATCCTCAGGTTCCGGCCCCGACTGCACACAAGGACTGAGGCCCCGGCATGGACGGGAGAGGAATCCCGAGAGGTCCCCTAGCAACTCGCATGGGGACTGGCCTTTCCTGAGGCCACCAGAGCGGGTCCCTGAGGTCCCCGTCGTAACTCGAGAAGACCTGCCGCAACTCGAGAAAATCCAGGAGGTTCTCCCCTCCAGGCGAGATGAGGCCCATTTCCGCTGAGGCGTCTCGAGGCTGATCACACCTCCCCTCTGGAACTTCGAAAGGGTCCTTCACACCCTTGGTGCAAATCAAGAAGTTCCCCGACCTAGCCGTCTCCACTCGAGAGGAATCACGAGGGTCCCGCCCACATCCAGAGGAGCCCCGTTTCCGCCTCGTAGCTCGAGATGAGGGATCCTTTCCCGGCTTCGTCGGGAAAGAGTTCCCGGCGTTCCCGTCGCATCTCAAGAGGAGGCCCTCTCAACAGGAACGGCGAGAGGAACTCCAGGGTCGTGCCACCATTCCAAGAGTCCCCCAGATGTCTCAGTCCATTCCAGAGGAACCTCTTTTCCCTTCACCGGCTCGTCTTTCACGCCGAGGATCGACTCACACCAAGGTGGCACGTGGCACAGCCCTGTGGGAAAGCCTCGTGGGAAAGCCTCGAGGGACAGCCTCGAGGGAAAGCCACAGATCCCTTGATCCACGTGACAGGAAGCGTGACACTACTGCTGCAGCTCGGGAGGAAAGCGCACGTGCATGCCCCCACTCGAGACGAGGCCTGACTCCCCTGGGGAGACTCAGAAGCACCCCAAGATCCATGGCAACACTTGAGAGGAATCCTCAGGTTCCGGCCCCGACTCCACACAAGGACTGAGGCCCCGGCATGGACGGGAGAGGAATCCCGAGAGGTCCCCTAGCAACTCGCATGGGGACTGGCCTTTCCTGAGGCCACCAGAGCGGGTCCCTGAGGTCCCCGTTGTAACTCGAGAAGACCTGCCGCAACTCGAGAAAATCCAGGAGGTTCTCCCCTCCAGGCGAGATGAGGCCCATTTCCGCTGAGGCGTCTCGAGGCTGATCACACCTCCCCTCTGGAACTTCGAAAGGGTCCTTCACACCCTTGGTGCAAATCAAGAAGTTCCCCGACATACCCGTCTCCACTCGAGAGGAATCACGAGGGTCCCGCCCACATCCAGAGGAGCCCCGTTTCCGCCTCGTAGCTCGAGATGAGGGATCCTTTCCCTGCTTCGTCGGGAAAGAGTTCCCGGCGTTCCCGTCGCATCTCAAGAGGAGGCCCTCTCAACAGGAACGGCGAGAGGAACTCCAGGGTCGTGCCACCATTCCAAGAGTCCCCCAGATGTCTCAGTCCATTCCAGAGGAACCTCTTTTCCCTTCACCGGCTCGTCTTTCACGCCGAGGATCGACTCACACCAAGGTGGCACGTGGCACAGCCCTGTGGGAAAGCCTCGTGGGAAAGCCTCGAGGGACAGCCTCGAGGGAAAGCCACAGATCCCTTGATCCACGTGACAGGAAGCGTGACACTACTGCTGCAGCTCGGGAGGAAAGCGCACGTGCATGCCCCCACTCGAGACGAGGCCTGACTCCCCTGGGGAGACTCAGAAGCACCCCAAGATCCATGGCAACACTGGAGAGGAATCCTCAGGTTCCGGCCCCGACTCCACACAAGGACTGAGGCCCCGGCATGGACGGGAGAGGAATCCCGAGAGGTCCCCTAGCAACTCGCATGGGGACTGGCCTTTCCTGAGGCCACCAGAGCGGGTCCCTGAGGTCCCCGTCGTAACTCGAGAAGACCTGCCGCAACTCGAGAAAATCCAGGAGGTTCTCCCCTCCAGGCGAGATGAGGCCCATTTCCGCTGAGGCGTCTCGAGGCTGATCACACCTCCCCTCTGGAACTTCGAAAGGGTCCTTCACACCCTTGGTGCAAATCAAGAAGTTCCCTGACATAGCCGTCTCCACTCGAGAGGAATCACGAGGGTCCCGCCCACATCCAGAGGAGCCCCGTTTCCGCCTCGTAGCTCGAGATGAGGGATCCTTTCCCTGCTTCGTCGGGAAAGAGTTCCCGGCGTTCCCGTCGCATCTCAAGAGGAGGCCCTCTCAACAGGAACGGCGAGAGGAACTCCAGGGTCGTGCCACCATTCCAAGAGTCCCCCAGATGTCTCAGTCCATTCCAGAGGAACCTCTTTTCCCTTCACCGGCTCGTCTTTCACGCCGAGGATCGACTCACACCAAGGTGGCACGTGGCACAGCCCTGTGGGAAAGCCTCGTGGGAAAGCCTCGAGGGACAGCCTCGAGGGAAAGCCACAGATCCCTTGATCCACGTGACAGGAAGCGTGACACTACTGCTGCAGCTCGGGAGGAAAGCGCACGTGCATGCCCCCACTCGAGACGAGGCCTGACTCCCCTGGGGAGACTCAGAAGCACCCCAAGATCCATGGCAACACTGGAGAGGAATCCTCAGGTTCCGGCCCCGACTCCACACAAGGACTGAGGCCCCGGCATGGACGGGAGAGGAATCCCGAGAGGTCCCCTAGCAACTCGCATGGGGACTGGCCTTTCCTGAGGCCACCAGAGCGGGTCCCTGAGGTCCCCGTCGTAACTCGAGAAGACCTGCCGCAACTCGACAAAATCCAGGAGGTTCTCCCCTCCAGGCGAGATGAGGCCCATTTCCGCTGAGGCGTCTCGAGGCTGATCACACCTCCCCTCTGGAACTTCGAAAGGGTCCTTCACACCCTTGGTGCAAATCAAGAAGTTCCCCGACCTAGCCGTCTCCACTCGAGAGGAATCACGAGGGTCCCGCCCACATCCAGAGGAGCCCCGTTTCCGCCTCGTAGCTCGAGATGAGGGATCCTTTCCCGGCTTCGTCGGGAAAGAGTTCCCGGCGTTCCCGTCGCATCTCAAGAGGAGGCCCTCTCAACAGGAACGGCGAGAGGAACTCCAGGGTCGTGCCACCATTCCAAGAGTCCCCCAGATGTCTCAGTCCATTCCAGAGGAACCTCTTTTCCCTTCACCGGCTCGTCTTTCACGCCGAGGATCGACTCACACCAAGGTGGCACGTGGCACAGCCCTGTGGGAAAGCCTCGTGGGAAAGCCTCGAGGGACAGCCTCGAGGGAAAGCCACAGATCCCTTGATCCACGTGACAGGAAGCGTGACACTACTGCTGCAGCTCGGGAGGAAAGCGCACGTGCATGCCCCCACTCGAGACGAGGCCTGACTCCCCTGGGGAGACTCAGAAGCACCCCAAGATCCATGGCAACACTGGAGAGGAATCCTCAGGTTCCGGCCCCGACTCCACACAAGGACTGAGGCCCCGGCATGGACGGGAGAGGAATCCCGAGAGGTCCTCTAGCAACTCACATGGGGACTGGCCTTTCCTGAGGCCACCAGAGCGGGTCCCTGAGGTCCCCGTCGTAACTCGAGAAGACCTGCCGCAACTCGAGAAAATCCAGGAGGTTCTCCCCTCCAGGCGAGATGAGGCTCATTTCCGCTGAGGCGTCTCGAGGCTGATCACACCTCACCTCTGGAACTTCGAAAGGGTCCTTCACACCCTTGGTGCAAATCAAGAAGTTCCCCGACATACCCGTCTCCACTCGAGAGGAATCACGAGGGTCCCGCCCACATCCAGAGGAGCCCCGTTTCCGCCTCGTAGCTCGAGATGAGGGATCCTTTCCCTGCTTCGTCGGGAAAGAGTTCCCGGCGTTCCCGTCGCATCTCAAGAGGAGGCCCTCTCAACAGGAACGGCGAGAGGAACTCCAGGGTCGTGCCACCATTCCAAGAGTCCCCCAGATGTCTCAGTCCATTCCAGAGGAACCTCTTTTCCCTTCACCGGCTCGTCTTTCACGCCGAGGATCGACTCACACCAAGGTGGCACGTGGCACAGCCCTGTGGGCAAGCCTCGTGGGAAAGCCTCGAGGGACAGCCTCGAGGGAAAGCCACAGATCCCTTGATCCACGTGACAGGAAGCGTGACACTACTGCTGCAGCTCGGGAGGAAAGCGCACGTGCATGCCCCCACTCGAGACGAGGCCTGACTCCCCTGGGGAGACTCAGAAGCACCCCAAGATCCATGGCAACACTGGAGAGGAATCCTCAGGTTCCGGCCCCGACTCCACACAAGGACTGAGGCCCCGGCATGGACGGGAGAGGAATCCCGAGAGGTCCCCTAGCAACTCGCATGGGGACTGGCCTTTCCTGAGGCCACCAGAGCGGGTCCCTGAGGTCCCCGTCGTAACTCGAGAAGACCTGCCGCAACTCGAGAAAATCCAGGAGGTTCTCCCCTCCAGGCGAGATGAGGCCCATTTCCGCTGAGGCGTCTCGAGGCTGATCACACCTCCCCTCTGGAACTTCGAAAGGGTCCTTCACACCCTTGGTGCAAATCAAGAAGTTCCCCGACATACCCGTCTCCACTCGAGAGGAATCACGAGGGTCCCGCCCACATCCAGAGGAGCCCCGTTTCCGCCTCGTAGCTCGAGATGAGGGATCCTTTCCCTGCTTCGTCGGGATTGAGTTCCCGGCGTTCCCGTCGCATCTCAAGAGGAGGCCCTCTCAACAGGAACGGCGAGAGGAACTCCAGGGTCGTGCCACCATTCCAAGAGTCCCCCAGATGTCTCAGTCCATTCCAGAGGAACCTCTTTTCCCTTCACCGGCTCGTCTTTCACGCCGAGGATCGACTCACACCAAGGTGGCACGTGGCACAGCCCTGTGGGAAAGCCTCGTGGGAAAGCCTCGAGGGACAGCCTCGAGGGAAAGCCACAGATCCCTTGATCCACGTGACAGGAAGCGTGACACTACTGCTGCAGCTCGGGAGGAAAGCGCACGTGCATGCCCCCACTCGAGACGAGGCCTGACTCCCCTGGGGAGACTCAGAAGCACCCCAAGATCCATGGCAACACTGGAGAGGAATCCTCAGGTTCCGGCCCCGACTCCACACAAGGACTGAGGCCCCGGCATGGACGGGAGAGGAATCCCGAGAGGTCCCCTAGCAACTCGCATGGGGACTGGCCTTTCCTGAGGCCACCAGAGCGGGTCCCTGAGGTCCCCGTCGTAACTCGAGAAGACCTGCCGCAACTCGAGAAAATCCAGGAGGTTCTCCCCTCCAGGCGAGATGAGGCCCATTTCCGCTGAGGCGTCTCGAGGCTGATCACACCTCCCCTCTGGAACTTCGAAAGGGTCCTTCACACCCTTGGTGCAAATCAAGAAGTTCCCCGACATAGCCGTCTCCACTCGAGAGGAATCACGAGGGTCCCGCCCACATCCAGAGGAGCCCCGTTTCCGCCTCGTAGCTCGAGATGAGGGATCCTTTCCCTGCTTCGTCGGGAAAGAGTTCCCGGCGTTCCCGTCGCATCTCAAGAGGAGGCCCTCTCAACAGGAACGGCGAGAGGAACTCCAGGGTCGTGCCACCATTCCAAGAGTCCCCCAGATGTCTCAGTCCATTCCAGAGGAACCTCTTTTCCCTTCACCGGCTCGTCTTTCACGCCGAGGATCGACTCACACCAAGGTGGCACGTGGCACAGCCCTGTGGGAAAGCCTCGTGGGAAAGCCTCGAGGGACAGCCTCGAGGGAAAGCCACAGATCCCTTGATCCACGTGACAGGAAGCGTGACACTACTGCTGCAGCTCGGGAGGAAAGCGCACGTGCATGCCCCCACTCGAGACGAGGCCTGACTCCCCTGGGGAGACTCAGAAGCACCCCAAGATCCATGGCAACACTGGAGAGGAATCCTCAGGTTCCGGCCCCGACTCCACACAAGGACTGAGGCCCCGGCATGGACGGGAGAGGAATCCCGAGAGGTCCCCTAGCAACTCGCATGGGGACTGGCCTTTCCTGAGGCCACCAGAGCGGGTCCCTGAGGTCCCCGTCGTAACTCGAGAAGACCTGCCGCAACTCGAGAAAATCCAGGAGGTTCTCCCCTCCAGGCGAGATGAGGCCCATTTCCGCTGAGGCGTCTCGAGGCTGATCACACCTCCCCTCTGGAACTTCGAAAGGGTCCTTCACACCCTTGGTGCAAATCAAGAAGTTCCCCGACCTAGCCGTCTCCACTCGAGAGGAATCACGAGGGTCCCGCCCACATCCAGAGGAGCCCCGTTTCCGCCTCGTAGCTCGAGATGAGGGATCCTTTCCCGGCTTCGTCGGGAAAGAGTTCCCGGCGTTCCCGTCGCATCTCAAGAGGAGGCCCTCTCAACAGGAACGGCGAGAGGAACTCCAGGGTCGTGCCACCATTCCAAGAGTCCCCCAGATGTCTCAGTCCATTCCAGAGGAACCTCTTTTCCCTTCACCGGCTCGTCTTTCACGCCGAGGATCGACTCACACCAAGGTGGCACGTGGCACAGCCCTGTGGGAAAGCCTCGTGGGAAAGCCTCGAGGGACAGCCTCGAGGAAAGCCACAGATCCCTTGATCCACGTGACAGGAAGCGTGACACTACTCCTGCAGCTCGGGAGGAAAGCGCACGTGCATGCCCCCACTCGAGACGCCGCCTGACTCCCCTGGGGAGACTCAGAAGTTCCCCAAGATCCATGGCAACACTGGAGAGGAATCCTCAGGTTCTGGCCCCGACTCCACACAAGGACTGAGGCCCCGGCATGGACGGGAGAGGAATCCCGAGAGGTCCCCTAGCAACTCGCATGGGGACTGGCCTTTCCTGAGGCCACCAGAGCGGGTCCCTGAGGTCCCCGTCGTAACTCGAGAAGACCTGCCGCAACTCGACAAAATCCAGGAGGTTCTCCCCTCCAGGCGAGATGAGGCCCATTTCCGCTGAGGCGTCTCGAGGCTGATCACACCTCACCTCTGGAACTTCGAAAGGGTCCTTCACACCCTTGGTGCAAATCAAGAAGTTCCCCGACATAGCCGTCTCCACTCGAGAGGAATCACGAGGGTCCCGCCCACATCCAGAGGAGCCCCGTTTCCGCCTCGTAGCTCGAGATGAGGGATCCTTTCCCTGCTTCGTCGGGAAAGAGTTCCCGGCGTTCCCGTCGCATCTCAAGAGGAGGCCCTCTCAACAGGAACGGCGAGAGGAACTCCAGGGTCGTGCCACCATTCCAAGAGTCCCCCAGATGTCTCAGTCCATTCCAGAGGAACCTCTTTTCCCTTCACCGGCTCGTCTTTCACGCCGAGGATCGACTCACACCAAGGTGGCACGTGGCACAGCCCTGTGGGAAAGCCTCGTGGGAAAGCCTCGAGGGACAGCCTCGAGGGAAAGCCACAGATCCCTTGATCCACGTGACAGGAAGCGTGACACTACTGCTGCAGCTCGGGAGGAAAGCGCACGTGCATGCCCCCACTCGAGACGAGGCCTGACTCCCCTGGGGAGACTCAGAAGCACCCCAAGATCCATGGCAACACTGGAGAGGAAACCTCAGGTTCCGGCCCCGACTCCACACAAGGACTGAGGCCCCGGCATGGACGGGAGAGGAATCCCGAGAGGTCCCCTAGCAACTCGCATGGGGACTGGCCTTTCCTGAGGCCACCAGAGCGGGTCCCTGAGGTCCCCGTCGTAACTCGAGAAGACCTGCCGCAACTCGAGAAAATCCAGGAGGTTCTCCCCTCCAGGCGAGATGAGGCCCATTTCCGCTGAGGCGTCTCGAGGCTGATCACACCTCCCCTCTGGAACTTCGAAAGGGTCCTTCACACCCTTGGTGCAAATCAAGAAGTTCCCCGACCTAGCCGTCTCCACTCGAGAGGAATCACGAGGGTCCCGCCCACATCCAGAGGAGCCCCGTTTCCGCCTCGTAGCTCGAGATGAGGGATCCTTTCCCTGCTTCGTTGGGAAAGAGTTCCCGGCGTTCCCGTCGCATCTCAAGAGGAGGCCCTCTCAACAGGAACGGCGAGAGGAACTCCAGGGTCGTGCCACCATTCCAAGAGTCCCCCAGATGTCTCAGTCCATTCCAGAGGAACCTCTTTTCCCTTCACCGGCTCGTCTTTCACGCCGAGGATCGACTCACACCAAGGTGGCACGTGGCACAGCCCTGTGGGAAAGCCTCGTGGGAAAGCCTCGAGGGACAGCCTCGAGGGAAAGCCACAGATCCCTTGATCCACGTGACAGGAAGCGTGACACTACTGCTGCAGCTCGGGAGGAAAGCGCACGTGCATGCCCCCACTCGAGACGAGGCCTGACTCCCCTGGGGAGACTCAGAAGCACCCCAAGATCCATGGCAACACTGGAGAGGAATCCTCAGGTTCCGGCCCCGACTCCACACAAGGACTGAGGCCCCGGCATGGACGGGAGAGGAATCCCGAGAGGTCCTCTAGCAACTCACATGGGGACTGGCCTTTCCTGAGGCCACCAGAGCGGGTCCCTGAGGTCCCCGTCGTAACTCGAGAAGACCTGCCGCAACTCGAGAAAATCCAGGAGGTTCTCCCCTCCAGGCGAGATGAGGCTCATTTCCGCTGAGGCGTCTCGAGGCTGATCACACCTCACCTCTGGAACTTCGAAAGGGTCCTTCACACCCTTGGTGCAAATCAAGAAGTTCCCCGACATACCCGTCTCCACTCGAGAGGAATCACGAGGGTCCCGCCCACATCCAGAGGAGCCCCGTTTCCGCCTCGTAGCTCGAGATGAGGGATCCTTTCCCTGCTTCGTCGGGAAAGAGTTCCCGGCGTTCCCGTCGCATCTCAAGAGGAGGCCCTCTCAACAGGAACGGCGAGAGGAACTCCAGGGTCGTGCCACCATTCCAAGAGTCCCCCAGATGTCTCAGTCCATTCCAGAGGAACCTCTTTTCCCTTCACCGGCTCGTCTTTCACGCCGAGGATCGACTCACACCAAGGTGGCACGTGGCACAGCCCTGTGGGAAAGCCTCGTGGGAAAGCCTCGAGGGACAGCCTCGAGGGAAAGCCACAGATCCCTTGATCCACGTGACAGGAAGCGTGACACTACTGCTGCAGCTCGGGAGGAAAGCGCACGTGCATGCCCCCACTCGAGACGAGGCCTGACTCCCCTGGGGAGACTCAGAAGCACCCCAAGATCCATGGCAACACTTGAGAGGAATCCTCAGGTTCCGGCACCGACTCCACACAAGGACTGAGGCCCCGGCATGGACGGGAGAGGAATCCCGAGAGGTCCCCTAGCAACTCGCATGGGGACTGGCCTTTCCTGAGGCCACCAGAGCGGGTCCCTGAGGTCCCCGTCGTAACTCGAGAAGACCTGCCGCAACTCGAGAAAATCCAGGAGGTTCTCCCCTCCAGGCGAGATGAGGCCCATTTCCGCTGAGGCGTCTCGAGGCTGATCACACCTCCCCTCTGGAACTTCGAAAGGGTCCTTCACACCCTTGGTGCAAATCAAGAAGTTCCCCGACCTAGCCGTCTCCACTCGAGAGGAATCACGAGGATCCCGCCCACATCCAGAGGAGCCCCGTTTCCGCCTCGTAGCTCGAGATGAGGGATCCTTTCCCTGCTTCGTCGGGAAAGAGTTCCCGGCGTTCCCGTCGCATCTCAAGAGGAGGCCCTCTCAACAGGAACGGCGAGAGGAACTCCAGGGTCGTGCCACCATTCCAAGAGTCCCCCAGATGTCTCAGTCCATTCCAGAGGAACCTCTTTTCCCTTCACCGGCTCGTCTTTCACGCCGAGGATCGACTCACACCAAGGTGGCACGTGGCACAGCCCTGTGGGAAAGCCTCGTGGGAAAGCCTCGAGGGACAGCCTCGAGGGAAAGCCACAGATCCCTTGATCCACGTGACAGGAAGCGTGACACTACTGCTGCAGCTCGGGAGGAAAGCGCACGTGCATGCCCCCACTCGAGACGAGGCCTGACTCCCCTGGGGAGACTCAGAAGCACCCCAAGATCCATGGCAACACTGGAGAGGAATCCTCAGGTTCCGGCCCCGACTCCACACAAGGACTGAGGCCCCGGCATGGACGGGAGAGGAATCCCGAGAGGTCCCCTAGCAACTCGCATGGGGACTGGCCTTTCGTGAGGCCACCAGAGCTGGTCCCTGAGGTCCCCGTCGTAACTCGAGAAGACCTGCCGCAACTCGAGAAAATCCAGGAGGTTCTCCCCTCCAGGCGAGATGAGGCCCATTTCCGCTGAGGCGTCTCGAGGCTGATCACACCTCCCCTCTGGAACTTCGAAAGGGTCCTTCACACCCTTGGTGCAAATCAAGAAGTTCCCCGACATAGCCGTCTCCACTCGAGAGGAATCACGAGGGTCCCGCCCACATCCAGAGGAGCCCCGTTTCCGCCTCGTAGCTCGAGATGAGGGATCCTTTCCCTGCTTCGTCGGGATTGAGTTCCCGGCGTTCCCGTCGCATCTCAAGAGGAGGCCCTCTCAACAGGAACGGCGAGAGGAACTCCAGGGTCGTGCCACCATTCCAAGAGTCCCCCAGATGTCTCAGTCCATTCCAGAGGAACCTCTTTTCCCTTCACCGGCTCGTCTTTCACGCCGAGGATCGACTCACACCAAGGTGGCACGTGGCACAGCCCTGTGGGAAAGCCTCGTGGGAAAGCCTCGAGGGACAGCCTCGAGGGAAAGCCACAGATCCCTTGATCCACGTGACAGGAAGCGTGACACTACTGCTGCAGCTCGGGAGGAAAGCGCACGTGCATGCCCCCACTCGAGACGAGGCCTGACTCCCCTGGGGAGACTCAGAAGCACCCCAAGATCCATGGCAACACTGGAGAGGAATCCTCAGGTTCCGGCCCCGACTCCACACAAGGACTGAGGCCCCGGCATGGACGGGAGAGGAATCCTGAGAGGTCCCCTAGCAACTCGCATGGGGACTGGCCTTTCCTGAGGCCACCAGAGCGGGTCCCTGAGGTCCCCGTCGTAACTCGAGAAGACCTGCCGCAACTCGAGAAAATCCAGGAGGTTCTCCCCTCCAGGCGAGATGAGGCCCATTTCCGCTGAGGCGTCTCGAGGCTGATCACACCTCCCCTCTGGAACTTCGAAAGGGTCCTTCACACCCTTGGTGCAAATCAAGAAGTTCCCCGACCTAGCCGTCTCCACTCGAGAGGAATCACGAGGGTCCCGCCCACATCCAGAGGAGCCCCGTTTCCGCCTCGTAGCTCGAGATGAGGGATCCTTTCCCGGCTTCGTCGGGAAAGAGTTCCCGGCGTTCCCGTCGCATCTCAAGAGGAGGCCCTCTCAACAGGAACGGCGAGAGGAACTCCAGGGTCGTGCCACCATTCCAAGAGTCCCCCAGATGTCTCAGTCCATTCCAGAGGAACCTCTTTTCCCTTCACCGGCTCGTCTTTCACGCCGAGGATCGACTCACACCAAGGTGGCACGTGGCACAGCCCTGTGGGAAAGCCTCGTGGGAAAGCCTCGAGGGACAGCCTCGAGGAAAGCCACAGATCCCTTGATCCACGTGACAGGAAGCGTGACACTACTCCTGCAGCTAGGGAGGAAAGCGCACGTGCATGCCCCCACTCGAGACGCCGCCTGACTCCCCTGGGGAGACTCAGAAGTTCCCCAAGATCCATGGCAACACTGGAGAGGAATCCTCAGGTTCTGGCCCCGACTCCACACAAGGACTGAGGCCCCGGCATGGACGGGAGAGGAATCCCGAGAGGTCCCCTAGCAACTCGCATGGGGACTGGCCTTTCCTGAGGCCACCAGAGCGGGTCCCTGAGGTCCCCGTCGTAACTCGAGAAGACCTGCCGAAACTCGACAAAATCCAGGAGGTTCTCCCCTCCAGGCGAGATGAGGCCCATTTCCGCTGAGGCGTCTCGAGGCTGATCACACCTCACCTCTGGAACTTCGAAAGGGTCCTTCACACCCTTGGTGCAAATCAAGAAGTTCCCCGACATAGCCGTCTCCACTCGAGAGGAATCACGAGGGTCCCGCCCACATCCAGAGGAGCCCCGTTTCCGCCTCGTAGCTCGAGATGAGGGATCCTTTCCCTGCTTCGTCGGGAAAGAGTTCCCGGCGTTCCCGTCGCATCTCAAGAGGAGGCCCTCTCAACAGGAACGGCGAGAGGAACTCCAGGGTCGTGCCACCATTCCAAGAGTCCCCCAGATGTCTCAGTCCATTCCAGAGGAACCTCTTTTCCCTTCACCGGCTCGTCTTTCACGCCGAGGATCGACTCACACCAAGGTGGCACGTGGCACAGCCCTGTGGGAAAGCCTCGTGGGAAAGCCTCGAGGGACAGCCTCGAGGGAAAGCCACAGATCCCTTGATCCACGTGACAGGAAGCGTGACACTACTGCTGCAGCTCGGGAGGAAAGCGCACGTGCATGCCCCCACTCGAGACGAGGCCTGACTCCCCTGGGGAGACTCAGAAGCACCCCAAGATCCATGGCAACACTGGAGAGGAAACCTCAGGTTCCGGCCCCGACTCCACACAAGGACTGAGGCCCCGGCATGGACGGGAGAGGAATCCCGAGAGGTCCCCTAGCAACTCGCATGGGGACTGGCCTTTCCTGAGGCCACCAGAGCGGGTCCCTGAGGTCCCCGTCGTAACTCGAGAAGACCTGCCGCAACTCGAGAAAATCCAGGAGGTTCTCCCCTCCAGGCGAGATGAGGCCCATTTCCGCTGAGGCGTCTCGAGGCTGATCACACCTCCCCTCTGGAACTTCGAAAGGGTCCTTCACACCCTTGGTGCAAATCAAGAAGTTCCCCGACCTAGCCGTCTCCACTCGAGAGGAATCACGAGGGTCCCGCCCACATCCAGAGGAGCCCCGTTTCCGCCTCGTAGCTCGAGATGAGGGATCCTTTCCCTGCTTCGTTGGGAAAGAGTTCCCGGCGTTCCCGTCGCATCTCAAGAGGAGGCCCTCTCAACAGGAACGGCGAGAGGAACTCCAGGGTCGTGCCACCATTCCAAGAGTCCCCCAGATGTCTCAGTCCATTCCAGAGGAACCTCTTTTCCCTTCACCGGCTCGTCTTTCACGCCGAGGATCGACTCACACCAAGGTGGCACGTGGCACAGCCCTGTGGGAAAGCCTCGTGGGAAAGCCTCGAGGGACAGCCTCGAGGGAAAGCCACAGATCCCTTGATCCACGTGACAGGAAGCGTGACACTACTGCTGCAGCTCGGGAGGAAAGCGCACGTGCATGCCCCCACTCGAGACGAGGCCTGACTCCCCTGGGGAGACTCAGAAGCACCCCAAGATCCATGGCAACACTGGAGAGGAATCCTCAGGTTCCGGCCCCGACTCCACACAAGGACTGAGGCCCCGGCATGGACGGGAGAGGAATCCCGAGTGGTCCTCTAGCAACTCACATGGGGACTGGCCTTTCCTGAGGCCACCAGAGCGGGTCCCTGAGGTCCCCGTCGTAACTCGAGAAGACCTGCCGCAACTCGAGAAAATCCAGGAGGTTCTCCCCTCCAGGCGAGATGAGGCTCATTTCCGCTGAGGCGTCTCGAGGCTGATCACACCTCACCTCTGGAACTTCGAAAGGGTCCTTCACACCCTTGGTGCAAATCAAGAAGTTCCCCGACATACCCGTCTCCACTCGAGAGGAATCACGAGGGTCCCGCCCACATCCAGAGGAGCCCCGTTTCCGCCTCGTAGCTCGAGATGAGGGATCCTTTCCCTGCTTCGTCGGGAAAGAGTTCCCGGCGTTCCCGTCGCATCTCAAGAGGAGGCCCTCTCAACAGGAACGGCGAGAGGAACTCCAGGGTCGTGCCACCATTCCAAGAGTCCCCCAGATGTCTCAGTCCATTCCAGAGGAACCTCTTTTCCCTTCACCGGCTCGTCTTTCACGCCGAGGATCGACTCACACCAAGGTGGCACGTGGCAGAGCCCTGTGGGAAAGCCTCGTGGGAAAGCCTCGAGGGACAGCCTCGAGGGAAAGCCACAGATCCCTTGATCCACGTGACAGGAAGCGTGACACTACTGCTGCAGCTCGGGAGGAAAGCGCACGTGCATGCCCCCACTCGAGACGAGGCCTGACTCCCCTGGGGAGACTCAGAAGCACCCCAAGATCCATGGCAACACTTGAGAGGAATCCTCAGGTTCCGGCCCCGACTCCACACAAGGACTGAGGCCCCGGCATGGACGGGAGAGGAATCCCGAGAGGTCCCCTAGCAACTCGCATGGGGACTGGCCTTTCCTGAGGCCACCAGAGCGGGTCCCTGAGGTCCCCGTCGTAACTCGAGAAGACCTGCCGCAACTCGAGAAAATCCAGGAGGTTCTCCCCTCCAGGCGAGATGAGGCCCATTTCCGCTGAGGCGTCTCGAGGCTGATCACACCTCCCCTCTGGAACTTCGAAAGGGTCCTTCACACCCTTGGTGCAAATCAAGAAGTTCCCCGACCTAGCCGTCTCCACTCGAGAGGAATCACGAGGGTCCCGCCCACATCCAGAGGAGCCCCGTTTCCGCCTCGTAGCTCGAGATGAGGGATCCTTTCCCTGCTTCGTCGGGAAAGAGTTCCCGGCGTTCCCGTCGCATCTCAAGAGGAGGCCCTCTCAACAGGAACGGCGAGAGGAACTCCAGGGTCGTGCCACCATTCCAAGAGTCCCCCAGATGTCTCAGTCCATTCCAGAGGAACCTCTTTTCCCTTCACCGGCTCGTCTTTCACGCCGAGGATCGACTCACACCAAGGTGGCACGTGGCACAGCCCTGTGGGAAAGCCTCGTGGGAAAGCCTCGAGGGACAGCCTCGAGGGAAAGCCACAGATCCCTTGATCCACGTGACAGGAAGCGTGACACTACTGCTGCAGCTCGGGAGGAAAGCGCACGTGCATGCCCCCACTCGAGACGAGGCCTGACTCCCCTGGGGAGACTCAGAAGCACCCCAAGATCCATGGCAACACTGGAGAGGAATCCTCAGGTTCCGGCCCCGACTCCACACAAGGACTGAGGCCCCGGCATGGACGGGAGAGGAATCCCGAGAGGTCCCCTAGCAACTCGCATGGGGACTGGCCTTTCCTGAGGCCACCAGAGCGGGTCCCTGAGGTCCCCGTCGTAACTCGAGAAGACCTGCCGCAACTCGAGAAAATCCAGGAGGTTCTCCCCTCCAGGCGAGATGAGGCCCATTTCCGCTGAGGCGTCTCGAGGCTGATCACACCTCCCCTCTGGAACTTCGAAAGGGTCCTTCACACCCTTGGTGCAAATCAAGAAGTTCCCCGACATACCCGTCTCCACTCGAGAGGAATCACGAGGGTCCCGCCCACATCCAGAGGAGCCCCGTTTCCGCCTCGTAGCTCGAGATGAGGGATCCTTTCCCTGCTTCGTCGGGATTGAGTTCCCGGCGTTCCCGTCGCATCTCAAGAGGAGGCCCTCTCAACAGGAACGGCGAGAGGAACTCCAGGGTCGTGCCACCATTCCAAGAGTCCCCCAGATGTCTCAGTCCATTCCAGAGGAACCTCTTTTCCCTTCACCGGCTCGTCTTTCACGCCGAGGATCGACTCACACCAAGGTGGCACGTGGCACAGCCCTGTGGGAAAGCCTCGTGGGAAAGCCTCGAGGGACAGCCTCGAGGGAAAGCCACAGATCCCTTGATCCACGTGACAGGAAGCGTGACACTACTGCTGCAGCTCGGGAGGAAAGCGCACGTGCATGCCCCCACTCGAGACGAGGCCTGACTCCCCTGGGGAGACTCAGAAGCACCCCAAGATCCATGGCAACACTGGAGAGGAATCCTCAGGTTCCGGCCCCGACTCCACACAAGGACTGAGGCCCCGGCATGGACGGGAGAGGAATCCTGAGAGGTCCCCTAGCAACTCGCATGGGGACTGGCCTTTCCTGAGGCCACCAGAGCGGGTCCCTGAGGTCCCCGTCGTAACTCGAGAAGACCTGCCGCAACTCGAGAAAATCCAGGAGGTTCTCCCCTCCAGGCGAGATGAGGCCCATTTCCGCTGAGGCGTCTCGAGGCTGATCACACCTCCCCTCTGGAACTTCGAAAGGGTCCTTCACACCATTGGTGCAAATCAAGAAGTTCCCCGACCTAGCCGTCTCCACTCGAGAGGAATCACGAGGGTCCCGCCCACATCCAGAGGAGCCCCGTTTCCGCCTCGTAGCTCGAGATGAGGGATCCTTTCCCGGCTTCGTCGGGAAAGAGTTCCCGGCGTTCCCGTCGCATCTCAAGAGGAGGCCCTCTCAACAGGAACGGCGAGAGGAACTCCAGGGTCGTGCCACCATTCCAAGAGTCCCCCAGATGTCTCAGTCCGTTCCAGAGGAACCTCTTTTCCCTTCACCGGCTCGTCTTTCACGCCGAGGATCGACTCACACCAAGGTGGCACGTGGCACAGCCCTGTGGGAAAGCCTCGTGGGAAAGCCTCGAGGGACAGCCTCGAGGGAAAGCCACAGATCCCTTGATCCACGTGACAGGAAGCGTGACACTACTGCTGCAGCTCGGGAGGAAAGCGCACGTGCATGCCCCCACTCGAGACGAGGCCTGACTCCCCTGGGGAGACTCAGAAGCACCCCAAGATCCATGGCAACACTGGAGAGGAATCCTCAGGTTCCGGCCCCGACTCCACACAAGGACTGAGGCCCCGGCATGGACGGGAGAGGAATCCCGAGAGGTCCCCTAGCAACTCGCATGGGGACTGGCCTTTCCTGAGGCCACCAGAGCGGGTCCCTGAGGTCCCCGTCGTAACTCGAGAAGACCTGCCGCAACTCGAGAAAATCCAGGAGGTTCTCCCCTCCAGGCGAGATGAGGCCCATTTCCGCTGAGGCGTCTCGAGGCTGATCACACCTCCCCTCTGGAACTTCGAAAGGGTCCTTCACACCCTTGGTGCAAATCAAGAAGTTCCCCGACCTAGCCGTCTCCACTCGAGAGGAATCACGAGGGTCCCGCCCACATCCAGAGGAGCCCCGTTTCCGCCTCGTAGCTCGAGATGAGGGATCCTTTCCCTGCTTCGTCGGGAAAGAGTTCCCGGCGTTCCCGTCGCATCTCAAGAGGAGGCCCTCTCAACAGGAACGGCGAGAGGAACTCCAGGGTCGTGCCACCATTCCAAGAGTCCCCCAGATGTCTCAGTCCATTCCAGAGGAACCTATTTTCCCTTCACCGGCTCGTCTTTCACGCCGAGGATCGACTCACACCAAGGTGGCACGTGGCACAGCCCTGTGGGAAAGCCTCGTGGGAAAGCCTCGAGGGACAGCCTCGAGGGAAAGCCACAGATCCCTTGAGCCACGTGACAGGAAGCGTGACACTACTGCTGCAGCTCGGGAGGAAAGCGCACGTGCATGCCCCCACTCGAGACGAGGCCTGACTCCCCTGGGGAGACTCAGAAGCACCCCAAGATCCATGGCAACACTGGAGAGGAATCCTCAGGTTCCGGCCCCGACTCCACACAAGGACTGAGGCCCCGGCATGGACGGGAGAGGAATCCCGAGAGGTCCCCTAGCAACTCGCATGGGGACTGGCCTTTCCTGAGGCCACCAGAGCGGGTCCCTGAGGTCCTCGTCGTAACTCGAGAAGACCTGCCGCAACTCGAGAAAATCCAGGAGGTTCTCCCCTCCAGGCGAGATGAGGCCCATTTCCGCTGAGGCGTCTCGAGGCTGATCACACCTCCCCTCTGGAACTTTGAAAGGGTCATTCACACCCTTGGTGCAAATCAAGAAGTTCCCCGACATACCGGTCTCCACTCGAGAGGAATCACGAGGGTCCCGCCCACATCCAGAGGAGCCCCGTTTCCGACTCGTAGCTCGAGATGAGGGATCCTTTCCCTGCTTCGTCGGGAAAGAGTTCCCGGCGTTCCCGTCGCATCTCAAGAGGAGGCCCTCTCAACAGGAACGGCGAGAGGAACTCCAGGGTCGTGCCACCATTCCAAGAGTCCCCCAGATGTCTCAGTCCATTCCAGAGGAACCTCTTTTCCCTTCACCGGCTCGTCTTTCACGCCGAGGATCGACTCACACCAAGGTGGCAAGTGGCACAGCCCTGTGGGAAAGCCTCGTGGGAAAGCCTCGAGGGACAGCCTCGAGGGAAAGCCACAGATCCCTTGATCCACGTGACAGGAAGCGTGACACTACTGCTGCAGCTCGGGAGGAAAGCGCACGTGCATGCCCCCACTCGAGACGAGGCCTGACTCCCCTGGGGAGACTCAGAAGCACCCCAAGATCCATGGCAACACTGGAGAGGAATCCTCAGGTTCCGGCCCTGACTCCACACAAGGACTGAGGCCCCGGCATGGACGGGAGAGGAATCCCGAGAGGTCCCCTAGCAACTCGCATGGGGACTGGCCTTTCCTGAGGCCACCATAGCGGGTCCCTGAGGTCCCCGTCGTAACTCGAGAAGACCTGCCGCAACTCGAGAAAATCCAGGAGGTTCTCCCCTCCAGGCGAGATGAGGCCCATTTCCGCTGAGGCGTCTCGAGGCTGATCACACCTCACCTCTGGAACTTCGAAAGGGTCATTCACACCCTTGGTGCAAATCAAGAAGTTCCCCGACATACCCGTCTCCACTCGAGAGGAATCACGAGGGTCCCGCCCACATCCAGAGGAGCCCCGTTTCCGCCTCGTAGCTCGAGATGAGGGATCCTTTCCCTGCTTCGTCGGGAAAGAGTTCCCGGCGTTCCCGTCGCATCTCAAGAGGAGGCCCTCTGAACAGGAACGGCGAGAGGAACTCCAGGGTCGTGCCACCATTCCAAGAGTCCCCCAGATGTCTCAGTCCATTCCAGAGGAACCTCTTTTCCCTTCACCGGCTCGTCTTTCACGCCGAGGATCGACTCACACCAAGGTGGCACGTGGCACAGCCCTGTGGGAAAGCCTCGTGGGAAAGCCTCGAGGGACAGCCTCGAGGGAAAGCCACAGATCCCTTGATCCACGTGACAGGAAGCGTGACACTACTGCTGCAGCTCGGGAGGAAAGCGCACGTGCATGCCCCCACTCGAGACGAGGCCTGACTCCCCTGGGGAGACTCAGAAGCACCCCAAGATCCATGGCAACACTGGAGAGGAATCCTCAGGTTCCGGCCCCGACTCCACACAAGGACTGAGGCCCCGGCATGGACGGGAGAGGAATCCCGAGAGGTCCCCTAGCAACTCGCATGGGGACTGGCCTTTCCTGAGGCCACCAGAGCGGGTCCCTGAGGTCCCCGTCGTAACTCGAGAAGACCTGCCGCAACTCGAGAAAATCCAGGAGGTTCTCCCCTCCAGGCGAGATGAGGCCCATTTCCGCTGAGGCGTCTCGAGGCTGATCACACCTCCCCTCTGGAACTTCGAAAGGGTCCTTCACACCCTTGGTGCAAATCAAGAAGTTCCCCGACATACCCGTCTCCACTCGAGAGGAATCACGAGGGTCCCGCCCACATCCAGAGGAGCCCCGTTTCCGCCTCGTAGCTCGAGATGAGGGATCCTTTCCCTGCTTCGTCGGGATTGAGTTCCCGGCGTTCCCGTCGCATCTCAAGAGGAGGCCCTCTCAACAGGAACGGCGAGAGGAACTCCAGGGTCGTGCCACCATTCCAAGAGTCCCCCAGATGTCTCAGTCCATTCCAGAGGAACCTCTTTTCCCTTCACCGGCTCGTCTTTCACGCCGAGGATCGACTCACACCAAGGTGGCACGTGGCACAGCCCTGTGGGAAAGCCTCGTGGGAAAGCCTCGAGGGACAGCCTCGAGGGAAAGCCACAGATCCCTTGATCCACGTGACAGGAAGCGTGACACTACTGCTGCAGCTCGGGAGGAAAGCGCACGTGCATGCCCCCACTCGAGACGAGGCCTGACTCCCCTGGGGAGACTCAGAAGCACCCCAAGATCCATGGCAACACTGGAGAGGAATCCTCAGGTTCCGGCCCCGACTCCACACAAGGACTGAGGCCCCGGCATGGACGGGAGAGGAATCCCGAGAGGTCCCCTAGCAACTCGCATGGGGACTGGCCTTTCCTGAGGCCACCAGAGCGGGTCCCTGAGGTCCCCGTCGTAACTCGAGAAGACCTGCCGCAACTCGAGAAAATCCAGGAGGTTCTCCCCTCCAGGCGAGATGAGGCCCATTTCCGCTGAGGCGTCTCGAGGCTGATCACACCTACCCTCTGGAACTTCGAAAGGGTCCTTCACACCCTTGGTGCAAATCAAGAAGTTCCCCGACATACCCGTCTCCACTCGAGAGGAATCACGAGGGTCCCGCCCACATCCAGAGGAGCCCCGTTTCCGCCTCGTAGCTCGAGATGAGGGATCCTTTCCCTGCTTCGTCGGGATTGAGTTCCCGGCGTTCCCGTCGCATCTCAAGAGGAGGCCCTCTCAACAGGAACGGCGAGAGGAACTCCAGGGTCGTGCCACCATTCCAAGAGTCCCCCAGATGTCTCAGTCCATTCCAGAGGAACCTCTTTTCCCTTCACCGGCTCGTCTTTCACGCCGAGGATCGACTCACACCAAGGTGGCACGTGGCACAGCCCTGTGGGAAAGCCTCGTGGGAAAGCCTCGAGGGACAGCCTCGAGGGAAAGCCACAGATCCCTTGATCCACGTGACAGGAAGCGTGACACTACTGCTGCAGCTCGGGAGGAAAGCGCACGTGCATGCCCCCACTCGAGACGAGGCCTGACTCCCCTGGGGAGACTCAGAAGCACCCCAAGATCCATGGCAACACTGGAGAGGAATCCTCAGGTTCCGGCCCCGACTCCACACAAGGACTGAGGCCCCGGCATGGACGGGAGAGGAATCCCGAGAGGTCCCCTAGCAACTCGCATGGGGACTGGCCTTTCCTGAGGCCACCAGAGCGGGTCCCTGAGGTCCCCGTCGTAACTCGAGAAGACCTGCCGCAACTCGAGAAAATCCAGGAGGTTCTCCCCTCCAGGCGAGATGAGGCCCATTTCCGCTGAGGCGTCTCGAGGCTGATCACACCTCCCCTCTGGAACTTCGAAAGGGTCCTTCACACCCTTGGTGCAAATCAAGAAGTTCCCCGACCTAGCCGTCTCCACTCGAGAGGAATCACGAGGGTCCCGCCCACATCCAGAGGAGCCCCGTTTCCGCCTCGTAGCTCGAGATGAGGGATCCTTTCCCTGCTTCGTCGGGAAAGAGTTCCCGGCGTTCCCGTCGCATCTCAAGAGGAGGCCCTCTGAACAGGAACGGCGAGAGGAACTCCAGGGTCGTGCCACCATTCCAAGAGTCCCCCAGATGTCTCAGTCCATTCCAGAGGAACCTATTTTCCCTTCACCGGCTCGTCTTTCACGCCGAGGATCGACTCACACCAAGGTGGCACGTGGCACAGCCCTGTGGGAAAGCCTCGTGGGAAAGCCTCGAGGGACAGCCTCGAGGGAAAGCCACAGATCCCTTGAGCCACGTGACAGGAAGCGTGACACTACTGCTGCAGCTCGGGAGGAAAGCGCACGTGCATGCCCCCACTCGAGACGAGGCCTGAATCCCCTGGGGAGACTCAGAAGCACCCCAAGATCCATGGCAACACTGGAGAGGAATCCTCAGGTTCCGGCCCCGACTCCACACAAGGACTGAGGCCCCGGCATGGACGGGAGAGGAATCCCGAGAGGTCCCCTAGCAACTCGCATGGGGACTGGCCTTTCCTGAGGCCACCAGAGCGGGTCCCTGAGGTCCTCGTCGTAACTCGAGAAGACCTGCCGCAACTCGAGAAAATCCAGGAGGTTCTCCCCTCCAGGCGAGATGAGGCCCATTTCCGCTGAGGCGTCTCGAGGCTGATCACACCTCCCCTCTGGAACTTTGAAAGGGTCATTCACACCCTTGGTGCAAATCAAGAAGTTCCCCGACATACCCGTCTCCACTCGAGAGGAATCACGAGGGTCCCGCCCACATCCAGAGGAGCCCCGTTTCCGCCTCGTAGCTCGAGATGAGGGATCCTTTCCCTGCTTCGTCGGGAAAGAGTTCCCGGCGTTCCCGTCGCATCTCAAGAGGAGGCCCTCTGAACAGGAACGGCGAGAGGAACTCCAGGGTCGTGCCACCATTCCAAGAGTCCCCCAGATGTCTCAGTCCATTCCAGAGGAACCTCTTTTCCCTTCACCGGCTCGTCTTTCACGCCGAGGATCGACTCACACCAAGGTGGCACGTGGCACAGCCCTGTGGGAAAGCCTCGTGGGAAAGCCTCGAGGGACAGCCTCGAGGGAAAGCCACAGATCCCTTGATCCACGTGACAGGAAGCGTGACACTACTGCTGCAGCTCGGGAGGAAAGCGCACGTGCATGCCCCCACTCGAGACGAGGCCTGACTCCCCTGGGGAGACTCAGAAGCACCCCAAGATCCATGGCAACACTGGAGAGGAATCCTCAGGTTCCGGCCCCGACTCCACACAAGGACTGAGGCCCCGGCATGGACGGGAGAGGAATCCCGAGAGGTCCCCTAGCAACTCGCATGGGGACTGGCCTTTCCTGAGGCCACCAGAGCGGGTCCCTGAGGTCCCCGTCGTAACTCGAGAAGACCTGCCGCAACTCGAGAAAATCCAGGAGGTTCTCCCCTCCAGGCGAGATGAGGCCCATTTCCGCTGAGGCGTCTCGAGGCTGATCACACCTCCCCTCTGGAACTTCGAAAGGGTCCTTCACACCCTTGGTGCAAATCAAGAAGTTCCCCGACATACCCGTCTCCACTCGAGAGGAATCACGAGGGTCCCGCCCACATCCAGAGGAGCCCCGTTTCCGCCTCGTAGCTCGAGATGAGGGATCCTTTCCCTGCTTCGTCGGGATTGAGTTCCCGGCGTTCCCGTCGCATCTCAAGAGGAGGCCCTCTCAACAGGAACGGCGAGAGGAACTCCAGGGTCGTGCCACCATTCCAAGAGTCCCCCAGATGTCTCAGTCCATTCCAGAGGAACCTCTTTTCCCTTCACCGGCTCGTCTTTCACGCCGAGGATCGACTCACACCAAGGTGGCACGTGGCACAGCCCTGTGGGAAAGCCTCGTGGGAAAGCCTCGAGGGACAGCCTCGAGGGAAAGCCACAGATCCCTTGATCCACGTGACAGGAAGCGTGACACTACTGCTGCAGCTCGGGAGGAAAGCGCACGTGCATGCCCCCACTCGAGACGAGGCCTGACTCCCCTGGGGAGACTCAGAAGCACCCCAAGATCCATGGCAACACTGGAGAGGAATCCTCAGGTTCCGGCCCCGACTCCACACAAGGACTGAGGCCCCGGCATGGACGGGAGAGGAATCCCGAGAGGTCCCCTAGCAACTCGCATGGGGACTGGCCTTTCCTGAGGCCACCAGAGCGGGTCCCTGAGGTCCCCGTCGTAACTCGAGAAGACCTGCCGCAACTCGAGAAAATCCAGGAGGTTCTCCCCTCCAGGCGAGATGAGGCCCATTTCCGCTGATGCGTCTCGAGGCTGATCACACCTCCCCTCTGGAACTTCGAAAGGGTCCTTCACACCCTTGGTGCAAATCAAGAAGTTCCCCGACATACCCGTCTCCACTCGAGAGGAATCACGAGGGTCCCGCCCACATCCAGAGGAGCCCCGTTTCCGCCTCGTAGCTCGAGATGAGGGATCCTTTCCCTGCTTCGTCGGGAAAGAGTTCCCGGCGTTCCCGTCGCATCTCAAGAGGAGGCCCTCTCAACAGGAACGGCGAGAGGAACTCCAGGGTCGTGCCACCATTCCAAGAGTCCCCCAGATGTCTCAGTCCGTTCCAGAGGAACCTCTTTTCCCTTCACCGGCTCGTCTTTCACGCCGAGGATCGACTCACACCAAGGTGGCACGTGGCACAGCCCTGTGGGAAAGCCTCGTGGGAAAGCCTCGAGGGACAGCCTCGAGGAAAGCCACAGATCCCTTGATCCACGTGACAGGAAGCGTGACACTACTGCTGCAGCTCGGGAGGAAAGCGCACGTGCATGCCCCCACTCGAGACGAGGCCTGACTCCCCTGGGGAGACTCAGAAGCACCCCAAGATCCATGGCAACACTGGAGAGGAATCCTCAGGTTCCGGCCCCGACTCCACACAAGGACTGAGGCCCCGGCATGGACGGGAGAGGAATCCCGAGAGGTCCCCTAGCAACTCGCATGGGGACTGGCCTTTCCTGAGGCCACCAGAGCGGGTCCCTGAGGTCCCCGTCGTAACTCGAGAAGACCTGCCGCAACTCGAGAAAATCCAGGAGGTTCTCCCCTCCAGGCGAGATGAGGCCCATTTCCGCTGAGGCGTCTCGAGGCTGATCACACCTCCCCTCTGGAACTTCGAAAGGGTCCTTCACACCCTTGGTGCAAATCAAGAAGTTCCCCGACATACCCGTCTCCACTCGAGAGGAATCTCGAGGGTCCCGCCCACATCCAGAGGAGCCCCGTTTCCGCCTCGTAGCTCGAGATGAGGGATCCTTTCCCTGCTTCGTCGGGATTGAGTTCCCGGCGTTCCCGTCGCATCTCAAGAGGAGGCCCTCTCAACAGGAACGGCGAGAGGAACTCCAGGGTCGTGCCACCATTCCAAGAGTCCCCCAGATGTCTCAGTCCATTCCAGAGGAACCTCTTTTCCCTTCACCGGCTCGTCTTTCACGCCGAGGATCGACTCACACCAAGGTGGCACGTGGCACAGCCCTGTGGGAAAGCCTCGTGGGAAAGCCTCGAGGGACAGCCTCGAGGGAAAGCCACAGATCCCTTGATCCACGTGACAGGAAGCGTGACACTACTGCTGCAGCTCGGGAGGAAAGCGCACGTGCATGCCCCCACTCGAGACGAGGCCTGACTCCCCTGGGGAGACTCAGAAGCACCCCAAGATCCATGGCAACACTGGAGAGGAATCCTCAGGTTCCGGCCCCGACTCCACACAAGGACTGAGGCCCCGGCATGGACGGGAGAGGAATCCCGAGAGGTCCCCTAGCAACTCGCATGGGGACTGGCCTTTCCTGAGGCCACCAGAGCGGGTCCCTGAGGTCCCCGTCGTAACTCGAGAAGACCTGCCGCAACTCGAGAAAATCCAGGAGGTTCTCCCCTCCAGGCGAGATGAGGCCCATTTCCGCTGATGCGTCTCGAGGCTGATCACACCTCCCCTCTGGAACTTCGAAAGGGTCCTTCACACCCTTGGTGCAAATCAAGAAGTTCCCCGACATACCCGTCTCCACTCGAGAGGAATCACGAGGGTCCCGCCCACATCCAGAGGAGCCCCGTTTCCGCCTCGTAGCTCGAGATGAGGGATCCTTTCCCTGCTTCGTCGGGAAAGAGTTCCCGGCGTTCCCGTCGCATCTCAAGAGGAGGCCCTCTCAACAGGAACGGCGAGAGGAACTCCAGGGTCGTGCCACCATTCCAAGAGTCCCCCAGATGTCTCAGTCCGTTCCAGAGGAACCTCTTTTCCCTTCACCGGCTCGTCTTTCACGCCGAGGATCGACTCACACCAAGGTGGCACGTGGCACAGCCCTGTGGGAAAGCCTCGTGGGAAAGCCTCGAGGGACAGCCTCGAGGAAAGCCACAGATCCCTTGATCCACGTGACAGGAAGCGTGACACTACTGCTGCAGCTCGGGAGGAAAGCGCACGTGCATGCCCCCACTCGAGACGAGGCCTGACTCCCCTGGGGAGACTCAGAAGCACCCCAAGATCCATGGCAACACTGGAGAGGAATCCTCAGGTTCCGGCCCCGACTCCACACAAGGACTGAGGCCCCGGCATGGACGGGAGAGGAATCCCGAGAGGTCCCCTAGCAACTCGCATGGGGACTGGCCTTTCCTGAGGCCACCAGAGCGGGTCCCTGAGGTCCCCGTCGTAACTCGAGAAGACCTGCCGCAACTCGAGAAAATCCAGGAGGTTCTCCCCTCCAGGCGAGATGAGGCCAATTTCCGCTGAGGCGTCTCGAGGCTGATCACACCTCACCTCTGGAACTTCGAAAGGGTCCTTCACACCCTTGGTGCAAATCAAGAAGTTCCCCGACATACCCGTCTCCACTCGAGAGGAATCACGAGGGTCCCGCCCACATCCAGAGGAGCCCCGTTTCCGCCTCGTAGCTCGAGATGAGGGATCCTTTCCCTGCTTCGTCGGGAAAGAGTTCCCGGCGTTCCCGTCGCATCTCAAGAGGAGGCCCTCTCAACAGGAACGGCGAGAGGAACTCCAGGGTCGTGCCACCATTCCAAGAGTCCCCCAGATGTCTCAGTCCATTCCAGAGGAACCTCTTTTCCCTTCACCGGCTCGTCTTTCACGCCGAGGATCGACTCACACCAAGGTGGCACGTGGCACAGCCCTGTGGGAAAGCCTCGTGGGAAAGCCTCGAGGGACAGCCTCGAGGGAAAGCCACAGATCCCTTGATCCACGTGACAGGAAGCGTGACACTACTGCTGCAGCTCGGGAGGAAAGCGCACGTGCATGCCCCCACTCGAGACGAGGCCTGACTCCCCTGGGGAGACTCAGAAGCACCCCAAGATCCATGGCAACACTGGAGAGGAATCCTCAGGTTCCGGCCCCGACTCCACACAAGGACTGAGGCCCCGGCATGGACGGGAGAGGAATCCCGAGAGGTCCCCTAGCAACTCGCATGGGGACTGGCCTTTCCTGAGGCCACCAGAGCGGGTCCCTGAGGTCCCCGTCGTAACTCGAGAAGACCTGCCGCAACTCGAGAAAATCCAGGAGGTTCTCCCCTCCAGGCGAGATGAGGCCCATTTCCGCTGAGGCGTCTCGAGGCTGATCACACCTCCCCTCTGGAACTTCGAAAGGGTCCTTCACACCCTTGGTGCAAATCAAGAAGTTCCCCGACCTAGCCGTCTCCACTCGAGAGGAATCACGAGGGTCCCGCCCACATCCAGAGGAGCCCCGTTTCCGCCTCGCAGCTCTAGATGAGGGATCCTTTCCCTGCTTCGTCGGGAAAGAGTTCCCGGCGTTCCCGTCGCATCTCAAGAGGAGGCCCTCTCAACAGGAACGGCGAGAGGAACTCCAGGGTCGTGCCACCATTCCAAGAGTCCCCCAGATGTCTCAGTCCATTCCAGAGGAACCTATTTTCCCTTCACCGGCTCGTCTTTCACACCGAGGATCGACTCACACCAAGGTGGCACGTGGCACAGCCCTGTGGGAAAGCCTCGTGGGAAAGCCTCGAGGGACAGCCTCGAGGGAAAGCCACAGATCCCTTAAGCCACGTGACAGGAAGCGTGACACTACTGCTGCAGCTCGGGAGGAAAGCGCACGTGCATGCCCCCACTCGAGACGAGGCCTGACTCCCCTGGGGAGACTCAGAAGCACCCCAAGATCCATGGCAACACTGGAGAGGAATCCTCAGGTTCCGGCCCCGACTCCACACAAGGACTGAGGCCCCGGCATGGACGGGAGAGGAATCCCGAGAGGTCCCCTAGCAACTCGCATGGGGACTGGCCTTTCCTGAGGCCACCAGAGCGGGTCCCTGAGGTCCTCGTCGTAACTCGAGAAGACCTGCCGCAACTCGAGAAATCCAGGAGGTTCTCCCCTCCAGGCGAGATGAGGCCCATTTCCGCTGAGGCGTCTCGAGGCTGATCACACCTCCCCTCTGGAACTTCGAAAGGGTCATTCACACCCTTGGTGCAAATCAAGAAGTTCCCCGACATACCCGTCTCCACTCGAGAGGAATCACGAGGGTCCCGCCCACATCCAGAGGAGCCCCGTTTCCGCCTCGTAGCTCGAGATGAGGGATCCTTTCCCTGCTTCGTCGGGAAAGAGTTCCCGGCGTTCCCATCGCATCTCAAGAGGAGGCCCTCTCAACAGGAACGGCGAGAGGAACTCCAGGGTCGTGCCACCATTCCAAGAGTCCCCCAGATGTCTCAGTCCATTCCAGAGGAACCTCTTTTCCCTTCACCGGCTCGTCTTTCACGCCGAGGATCGACTCACACCAAGGTGGCAAGTGGCACAGCCCTGTGGGAAAGCCTCGTGGGAAAGCCTCGAGGGACAGCCTCGAGGGAAAGCCACAGATCCCTTGATCCACGTGACAGGAAGCGTGACACTACTGCTGCAGCTCGGGAGGAAAGCGCACGTGCATGCCCCCACTCGAGACGAGGCCTGACTCCCCTGGGGAGACTCAGAAGCACCCCAAGATCCATGGCAACACTGGAGAGGAATCCTCAGGTTCCGGCCCCGACTCCACACAAGGACTGAGGCCCCGGCATGGACGAGAGAGGAATCCCGAGAGGTCCCCTAGCAACTCGCATGGGGACTGGCCTTTCCTGAGGCCACCAGAGCGGGTCCCTGAGGTCCCCGTCGTAACTCGAGAAGACCTGCCGCAACTCGAGAAAATCCAGGAGGTTCTCCCCTCCAGGCGAGATGAGGCCCATTTCCGCTGAGGCGTCTCGAGGCTGATCACACCTCACCTCTGGAACTTCGAAAGGGTCATTCACACCCTTGGTGCAAATCAAGAAGTTCCCCGACATACCCGTCTCCACTCGAGAGGAATCACGAGGGTCCCGCCCACATCCAGAGGAGCCCCGTTTCCGCCTCGTAGCTCGAGATGAGGGATCCTTTCCCTGCTTCGTCGGGAAAGAGTTCCCGGCGTTCCCGTCGCATCTCAAGAGGAGGCCCTCTCAACAGGAACGGCGAGAGGAACTCCAGGGTCGTGCCACCATTCCAAGAGTCCCCCAGATGTCTCAGTCCATTCCAGAGGAACCTCTTTTCCCTTCACCGGCTCGTCTTTCACGCCGAGGATCGACTCACACCAAGGTGGCACGTGGCACAGCCCTGTGGGAAAGCCTCGTGGGAAAGCCTCGAGGGACAGCCTCGAGGGAAAGCCACAGATCCCTTGATCCACGTGACAGGAAGCGTGACACTACTGCTGCAGCTCGGGAGGAAATCGCACGTGCATGCCCCCACTCGAGACGAGGCCTGACTCCCCTGGGGAGACTCAGAAGCACCCCAAGATCCATGGCAACACTGGAGAGGAATCCTCAGGTTCCGGCCCCGACTCCACACAAGGACTGAGGCCCCGGCATGGACGGGAGAGGAATCCCGAGAGGTCCCCTAGCAACTCGCATGGGGACTGGCCTTTCCTGAGGCCACCAGAGCGGGTCCCTGAGGTCCCCGTCGTAACTCGAGAAGACCTGCCGCAACTCGAGAAAATCCAGGAGGTTCTCCCCTACAGGCGAGATGAGGCCCATTTCCGCTGAGGCGTCTCGAGGCTGATCAAACCTCACCTCTGGAACTTCGAAAGGGTCCTTCACACCCTTGGTGCAAATCAAGAAGTTCCCCGACCTAGCCGTCTCCACTCGAGAGGAATCACGAGGGTCCCGCCCACATCCAGAGGAGACCCGTTTCCGCCTCGTAGCTCGAGATGAGGGATCCTATCCCGGCTTCGTCGAGAAATAGTTCCCGGCGTTCCCGTCGCATCTCAAGAGGAGGCCCTCTCAACAGGAACGGCGAGAGGAACTCCAGGGTCGTGCCACCATTCCAAGAGTCCCCCAGATGTCTCAGTCCATTCCAGAGGAACCTCTTTTCCCTTCACCGGCTCGTCTTTCACACCGAGGATCGACTCACACCAAGGTGGCACGTGGCAGAGCCCTGTGGGAAAGCCTCGTGGGAAAGCCTCGAGGGACAGCCTCGAGGGAAAGCCACAGATCCCTTGATCCACGTGACAGGAAGCGTGACACTACTGCTGCAGCACGGGAGGAAAGCGCACGTGCATGCCCCCACTCGAGACGAGGCCTGACTCCCCTGGGGAGACTCAGAAGCATCCCAAGATCCATGGCAACACTGGAGAGGAATCCTCAGGTTCCGGCCCCGACTCCACACAAGGACTGAGGCCCCGGCATGGATGGGAGAGGAATCCCGAGAGGTCCCCTAGCAACTCGCATGGGGACTGGCCTTTCCTGAGGCCACCAGAGCGGGTCCCTGAGGTCCCCGTCGTAACTCGAGAAGACCTGCCGCAACTCGAGAAAATCCAGGAGGTTCTCCCCTCCAGGCGAGATGAGGCCCATTTCCGCTGAGGCGTCTCGAGACTGATCACACCTCCCCTCTGGAACTTCGAAAGGGTCCTTCACACCCTTGGTGCAAATCAAGAAGTTCCCCGACATACCCGTCTCCACTCGAGAGGAATCACGAGGGTCCCGCCCACATCCAGAGGAGCCCCGTTTCCGCCTCGTAGCTCGAGATGAGGGATCCTTTCCCTGCTTCGTCGGGAAAGAGTTCCCGGCGTTCCCGTCGCATCTCAAGAGGAGGCCCTCTCAACAGGAACGGCGAGAGGAACTCCAGGGTCGTGCCACCATTCCAAGAGTCCCCCAGATGTCTCAGTCCATTCCAGAGGAACCTCTTTTCCCTTCACCGGCTCGTCTTTCACGCCGAGGATCGACTCACACCAAGGTGGCACGTGGCACAGCCCTGTGGGAAAGCCTCGTGGGAAAGCCTCGAGGGACAGCCTCGAGGGAAAGCCACAGATCCCTTGATCCACGTGACAGGAAGCGTGACACTACTGCTGCAGCTCGGGAGGAAAGCGCACGTGCATGCCCCCACTCGAGACGAGGCCTGACTCCCCTGGGGAGACTCAGAAGCACCCCAAGATCCATGGCAACACTGGAGAGGAATCCTCAGGTTCCGGCCCCGACTCCACACAAGGACTGAGGCCCCGGCATGGACGGGAGAGGAATCCCGAGAGGTCCCCTAGCAACTCGCATGGGGACTGGCCTTTCCTGAGGCCACCAGAGCGGGTCCCTGAGGTCCCCGTCGTAACTCGAGAAGACCTGCCGCAACTCGAGAAAATCCAGGAGGTTCTCCCCTCCAGGCGAGATGAGGCCCATTTCCGCTGAGGCGTCTCGAGGCTGATCACACCTCCCCTCTGGAACTTCGAAAGGGTCCTTCACACCCTTGGTGCAAATCAAGAAGTTCCCCGACATACCCGTCTCCACTCGAGAGGAATCACGAGGGTCCCGCCCACATCCAGAGGAGCCCCGTTTCCGCCTCGTAGCTCGAGATGAGGGATCCTTTCCCTGCTTCGTCGGGAAAGAGTTCCCGGCGTTCCCGTCGCATCTCAAGAGGAGGCCCTCTCAACAGGAACGGCGAGAGGAACTCCAGGGTCGTGCCACCATTCCAAGAGTCCCCCAGATGTCTCAGTCCATTCCAGAGGAACCTCTTTTCCCTTCACCGGCTCGTCTTTCACGCCGAGGATCGACTCACACCAAGGTGGCACGTGGCACAGCCCTGTGGGAAAGCCTCGTGGGAAAGCCTCGAGGGACAGCCTCGAGGGAAAGCCACAGATCCCTTGATCCACGTGACAGGAAGCGTGACACTACTGCTGCAGCTCGGGAGGAAAGCGCACGTGCATGCCCCCACTCGAGACGAGGCCTGACTCCCCTGGGGAGACTCAGAAGCACCCCAAGATCCATGGCAACACTGGAGAGGAATCCTCAGGTTCCGGCCCCGACTCCACACAAGGACTGAGGCCCCGGCATGGACGGGAGAGGAATCCCGAGAGGTCCCCTAGCAACTCGCATGGGGACTGGCCTTTCCTGAGGCCAACAGAGCGGGTCCCTGAGGTCCCCGTCATAACTCGAGAAGACCTGCCGCAACTCGAGAAAATCCAGGAGGTTCTCCCCTCCAGGCGAGATGAGGCCCATTTCCGCTGAGGCGTCTCGAGGCTGATCACACCTCACCTCTGGAACTTCGAAAGGGTCCTTCACACCCTTGGTGCAAATCAAGAAGTTCCCCGACATACCCGTCTCCACTCGAGAGGAATCACGAGGGTCCCGCCCACATCCAGAGGAGACCCGTTTCCGCCTCGTAGCTCGAGATGAGGGATCCTATCCCGGCTTCGTCGGGAAATAGTTCCCGGCGTTCCCGTCGCATCTCAAGAGGAGGCCCTCTCAACAGGAACGGCGAGAGGAACTCCAGGGTCGTGCCACCATTCCAAGAGTCCCCCAGATGTCTCAGTCCATTCCAGAGGAACCTCTTTTCCCTTCACCGGCTCGTCTTTCACACCGAGGATCGACTCACACCAAGGTGGCACGTGGCAGAGCCCTGTGGGAAAGCCTCGTGGGAAAGCCTCGAGGGACAGCCTCGAGGGAAAGCCACAGATCCCTTGATCCACGTGACAGGAAGCGTGACACTACTGCTGCAGCACGGGAGGAAAGCGCACGTGCATGCCCCCACTCGAGACGAGGCCTGACTCCCCTGGGGAGACTCAGAAGCATCCCAAGATCCATGGCAACACTGGAGAGGAATCCTCAGGTTCCGGCCCCGACTCCACACAAGGACTGAGGCCCCGGCATGGATGGGAGAGGAATCCCGAGAGGTCCCCTAGCAACTCGCATGGGGACTGGCCTTTCCTGAGGCCACCAGAGCGGGTCCCTGAGGTCCCCGTCGTAACTCGAGAAGACCTGCCGCAACTCGAGAAAATCCAGGAGGTTCTCCCCTCCAGGCGAGATGAGGCCCATTTCCGCTGAGGCGTCTCGAGACTGATCACACCTCCCCTCTGGAACTTCGAAAGGGTCCTTCACACCCTTGGTGCAAATCAAGAAGTTCCCCGACATACCCGTCTCCACTCGAGAGGAATCACGAGGGTCCCGCCCACATCCAGAGGAGCCCCGTTTCCGCCTCGTAGCTCGAGATGAGGGATCCTTTCCCTGCTTCGTTGGGAAAGAGTTCCCGGCGTTCCCGTCGCATCTCAAGAGGAGGCCCTCTCAACAGGAACGGCGAGAGGAACTCCAGGGTCGTGCCACCATTCCAAGAGTCCCCCAGATGTCTCAGTCCATTCCAGAGGAACCTCTTTTCCCTTCACCGGCTCGTCTTTCACGCCGAGGATCGACTCACACCAAGGTGGCACGTGGCACAGCCCTGTGGGAAAGCCTCGTGGGAAAGCCTCGAGGGACAGCCTCGAGGGAAAGCCACAGATCCCTTGATCCACGTGACAGGAAGCGTGACACTACTGCTGCAGCTCGGGAGGAAAGCGCACGTGCATGCCCCCACTCGAGACGAGGCCTGACTCCCCTGGGGAGACTCAGAAGCACCCCAAGATCCATGGCAACACTGGAGAGGAATCCTCAGGTTCCGGCCCCGACTCCACACAAGGACTGAGGCCCCGGCATGGACGGGAGAGGAATCCCGAGAGGTCCCCTAGCAACTCGCATGGGGACTGGCCTTTCCTGAGGCCACCAGAGCGGGTCCCTGAGGTCCCCGTCGTAACTCGAGAAGACCTGCCGCAACTCGAGAAAATCCAGGAGGTTCTCCCCTCCAGGCGAGATGAGGCCCATTTCCGCTGAGGCGTCTCGAGGCTGATCACACCTCCCCTCTGGAACTTCGAAAGGGTCCTTCACACCCTTGGTGCAAATCAAGAAGTTCCCCGACATACCCGTCTCCACTCGAGAGGAATCACGAGGGTCCCGCCCACATCCAGAGGAGCCCCGTTTCCGCCTCGTAGCTCGAGATGAGGGATCCTTTCCCTGCTTCGTCGGGAAAGAGTTCCCGGCGTTCCCGTCGCATCTCAAGAGGAGGCCCTCTCAACAGGAACGGCGAGAGGAACTCCAGGGTCGTGCCACCATTCCAAGAGTCCCCCAGATGTCTCAGTCCATTCCAGAGGAACCTCTTTTCCCTTCACCGGCTCGTCTTTCACGCCGAGGATCGACTCACACCAAGGTGGCACGTGGCACAGCCCTGTGGGAAAGCCTCGTGGGAAAGCCTCGAGGGACAGCCTCGAGGGAAAGCCACAGATCCCTTGATCCACGTGACAGGAAGCGTGACACTACTGCTGCAGCTCGGGAGGAAAGCGCACGTGCATGCCCCCACTCGAGACGAGGCCTGACTCCCCTGGGGAGACTCAGAAGCACCCCAAGATCCATGGCAACACTGGAGAGGAATCCTCAGGTTCCGGCCCCGACTCCACACAAGGACTGAGGCCCCGGCATGGACGGGAGAGGAATCCCGAGAGGTCCCCTAGCAACTCGCATGGGGACTGGCCTTTCCTGAGGCCAACAGAGCGGGTCCCTGAGGTCCCCGTCATAACTCGAGAACACCTGCCGCAACTCGAGAAAATCCAGGAGGTTCTCCCCTCCAGGCGAGATGAGGCCCATTTCCGCTGAGGCGTCT
>NW_026291510.1:0-37207 GCF_023091745.1 Budorcas taxicolor
CAAACATGAATACAACAGAAATACAAGTACAGAAATACAAGTACAGAACAGGAATACCGGTCTTTCCTCCCCGAGGTTCTCTAGGATCCAAGCAGGAGTACTTATACACATAATAAAAAGGATACGGTGAGCTTTTGCTCTTAGATCAGATCCAGGATCAATTGTTACGGCCGACTTCAAATCATGCCCCAAACACACCAGGTGTGTGTACTCCGGATGTACCCCAAAATCCTATGACCCAACTCTCCGAGGAAGTCTAGCCCCCAAGTGAGAGAGGAAATGGGACCATGGAGGTCACGGTAACACCGGCAAACCCGATGCCGCCCGGCGTGCGTAATCACTACCATGCCGATAGGAAAGGTTGCAACCTTGTATGCAATGCACATTCATGACATGTAATATGTATCACAGAAGGATGAAAACAAAGTAGGTTGCCTCCGGACAGTCATAAGATTGCACATTGACAGATAAACAAGCAGGACACGATAAGACAGGAAATTTCACTTGAAAGGCATATAGAGTTATATGGAAATTAAATGGGCAGCCATGTAACACATGTAAAATAGGCCATATAACTCATTAAAAAGTCCACGCAATCAAGTGATAAGATTATTCAACGTGCAATGATATCAACATGGGTTCGGATGCAAGAAAAGCTTATTTGACAACATGCCATGGTCAAATTCACATTTGAAGTTATAGAACATTTACGGGCAGCCCACTAAGCATATAATTTCCACACAATAACCAAGAATCAACACTTAGCAAAACTACCTAGTCATTAGGGTTTCCATTTCATGCTTAATCGTGTGATTAAAACCTAAGTCAACTCAAAATCATTCTCAAGTCATGCATCATTCCATTCAAGCATCCTCAAGTACTCAAAAACAGTCCACATAACATCCCAACACAACTTTTCCACACAATTAGTATCACAAGAGAGGTTCCAACAATTTCCCAAGCATGTAGCTAAATGAAACCTTTACTGCAATAGGCTGTTTTTCTCACAATCAATAGGTTACTCAAACAATCTCCAAATTCTGTGAATAAGATGTCAAATTAAATCTTAAGAATTTAACTAAAATTAGAAACAAACCTTGCATCAATTGGAGTTCAGAATCATTAGTTATAGCCGAAACAGTGAGGTAGCACAAAACTGTCCAGATTTGCACACTTTTCAGAAATTGACGTTTTTGAGGTCCTTAGGGTCAGTTTTAGCTTGGTCCATTTCTGACAAAATTGTCCAGAACTGAAAAATATAGCAGCACACCAACTTTCATGCATTTTGGACAACATTTACTAAGTCACATATGGTTCGTTCCACAAGGTCAGTGCATCTGCCAAAACTGCTTCATTTCTCCAGATTTCCAGATTTTGTCACATTTTAAATATCTGCTATTTTGAGGACCTTAGAATCAAAATTAGCTTCGGCCTATTTCTGGGAAAAATGTTCAAAACTGTCCAAAATAGTTACCTACCAATTTTCAAGCATTTTTAACATCATTTTCCTAGCTAAACGTACCTCTAACTGACGGGTCAGAGAGCTGTCACACAAATTCGACTTCACCTAGCATCATTTTCAAGCCAAGATCTTGCCATGCATGGTTGTTTAAGCTTATGAACGACCATATAGCTCAAGTACAGAAGAAAATACACACATTTATGAGCATGCATGTGAAATTTTGAAGAGTTTTCAAAAGGTTTTAACCCTCACCTTTGAAATCAACCCAAAAAAAATGCTCAAAACCTTGTTGAAGCTCAAATCTCTTCTTCTTCTTGCTTAGCCGAGATTCCAACTAGCTTTTCTCTATTTTTCCTAGCTTAGTGATCAATCTCTTAGCACATGCATGAGGTTAGAACAAGAAGAAAAGAAATGGAAGCTTAAAAACTCACCAAGTCCGAAAATGGTGACTCAAAATGCTTGCATGTGTGTTTCTTGCATCCTAGCTTACTTGGGTGAGTTTCTTTGCTTGTGGTTTGTCTTGATGCACCATAGGATGATGAAGATGAGCTAAGAGGGGGGAGAGAACTCAGCCAAAACCGAAATGGAGAGAGAGAATGAGAGGGAGAGAGAGAAAATGTGAGGAAAGTGAGAGAAATGAGAGAAAAATGAGGCTTTTGCAATTTTTTGAGCATGTGGTCAGCCTTGGGCATACAAATTCAGGCTTTTTTTTGTCTTCAAGATGGAATTTTGAAATGTTAGCATGGGCATAGGTGGTTTGGTCGAAAATGGTGTGAGAATTGAGGTGGTTTAAGCAATTTTTATGCATTTGTGTCATAGTTTGTCTAAGCATGCATAGTTAATTGTATAATTGTTCAAACCTTGTGCAAAACCCATGGTATGGTTGGCCAAAGCATGTGCCAAATCTGAATTCTTGTCATCTTTTGAGTGTTAATTTGTTATGTGTTGAAAATGCAAAAAGAACAAAGAATAAAGAATAAGGAATGTCTAGTGTTTGGTGCATTTTTGTCCTCTAGTGAATTGAATTATGATTATTATATTGATAGTGGACTTTGTAGGATTGTTTTAGGATTATTTTATAGTTTAGTGCTCCGTGTAGGATTCTTTATTGATTAGCGTGAAAGCACGCTTTTCTAGGTCTAGGGCACACACTACGAGGTAGGGCACGAACTACGAGACGAATGCACGTTTTTCAAGACTAAGGCACATACTTCAAGATAAGTGCACGGATTCTAATTCTAACACACGCAACCCTAGGTGAATGAACGTAGATCAAAATAAGGCACGTAATTCAATGCAATGCACGTAATTCAAGACACGACTCTTAAACCTAGGTTAAAGCACGCGGTTCAAGGTTAATGCACACGAAACGAATATACAAACGCAAGGTCTCGCACGTAAATTAAGATTATGGCACGTTTATCTAGGTATTGCACGTATCTCGAGAATTAGGACACACAATTCTAGGTTAAGGCACGTATAACGAGGCATGCACGAAAACCAAGACAAGATACGTAATCCAAGGTTGGCCATACAATTCTAGGTCTAAGGCACGCAAATCGAGGTAAGGCACGTTATTCGGGGTCGAGGTTGGGCCTCACACTCTGCCTATTTTCGGAGCCCAAAATTGAATATTTTCATCAGTTTTATGATACATTTCTTCTTTTCGCTGTTATTCTGTTCCGGATCGTACGTCGTGAGTCGCGAAAAAGAGGACAAGCTAATCCATCACATTTCTAGTACCGAATCCCACGTCACCATGGGCAAGACAACTTCACTTCACATAGAGGCCGGGACCGCAAACCGAGGGCATGGGGCTTGTGACCAGGAATCCGTCGCTCCGGTGCCCGTTACTTTTGATTTGTCAGGAGTTACGCGGTGCACAACATACCGTTGAAAGCTCTCTGAGAGCTCTACGACCGGGGAATCTATCCTATGCGGTTGCACATGTTTTCAGAGCCCAAAATCAAACGTTTTTATCAATTTTGGGACACTTTTCTTCTTTCGCACTGTTTTTCCGCCCCGGATCGTACGTCGTGAGCCGCAAAAAAGACACCACAATCCATCACATTTCTATTACCGAATCCCATGGCACCTTGAGCTAGGCAACTTCACTTCACATAGAGGCTGGGCCCGCAAACCGAGGGCGTGGGATTTTTGACTAGGTATCCGTCGCTCCGGTGCCTATAACTTTTGATCAGTAACGAGTTACGTGGTGCACAACATACCGTTGGAAAGCTCTCCGAGATCTCTACGACGTGGGCAGCAAGGCTGCTCTGCTGCACATGTTTTTGTAGCCCAAAATTGAACGATTTCATCAGTCTCGGGACACCTTTCTACTTTTGCGTTGTTTGTCCGTCCTGGATCGTACGTCGTGAGCCGTGAAAAGGACGACAGCCTAATCCATCACATTTCTATTACCGAATCCCACGGCACCTTGGACAAGACAACTTCACTTCAAGTATAGGCTGGGCCCGAAAACCGACGGCGTGGGACTTGTGATCAGGTCTCCATCGCTCCAATGCCAATAACTTTTGATCCGTAAGGAGTTACGCAGGGAAAAGCATACCGTTGGAAACCTCACCGAGAGCTCTACGATAGGGGCTAGAAGGCTGCTCGGCTGCACCTATTTTCTGAGCAAAAAATTGAAAATTTTCATCAGTTTCGGGACACTTTTTTTCTTTTGCGCTGTTGTTCCATCCCGGATCGTACGTCGTGAGCCGCGAAATGGACGACAACCTAATCCATCACATTTCTATTACCGAATCCCATGGCACCTTGGGCAAGATAACTTACTTCACGTAGAGGTAGGGCCCGCAAACCGAGGGCGTAGGGCTTGTGACCAGCTATCCGTCGCTCTGGTGCTCATAACTTTTGATCTGTAAAGTGTTACGCGGTGCACAACATACCGTTGGAAAGCTTTCCGAGAGCTCTACAATAGGGGTAGTAAGCCTGCTCTGCTACGCCTATTTTCGTAGCCCTAAATTGAATGTTTTCATCAGTTTCTGGATACTTTTCTTCTTTTGCGTTGTTATTCTGTCTCGGATCGTACGTCGTGAATCGCGGAAAAAGAGGACAACCTCATCCATCACATTTCTATTACCAAATCCCGAGGCACCTTGGGCAAGACAACTTCACTTCATGTAGAGGCTGGGCCAGCAAACCGAGGGCGTAGGGCTTGTAACCAGGTATCCGTCGCTCCGGTGCCCATAACTTTTGATCTGCAAGGATTTATGCAGCGTACTACATACTGTTGGAAAAGCTCTACGAGAGCTCTACGACATGGGCAGCAAGCCTGCTCGGCTGTTGAAAGGCTCGGTTAGATATTTCTCGCATCTTCACAGGTGCTCAATGGATCATATATCTTATTGGATATGCATATATATAAAATGCGTAGCACAGGTATAATTGTTGAGGTAAAATAATCTCTTTATCTTTGGAATACACATACCTGTGATTAAGTTATCAATTTTATAGCTATAAAGTTCTTAATTCCATCAAACCGTTCTTCTAATTGTGGTTCAAGAATAAATGTTAAGGACATACAACTTTCCTTAGATATAAGAATATACTATTAGAGATGTGGAGTAGTATATATATGTTCACATGCTTATAATGGAAGTTTGACTTAGGAGTTGCTTCTGAATCAAATTCTTATATCTTAAAATGGTATAATAGACTAATTATATGATTGAATCCTTACTCGATTGGAATTAAGCATCGTTGAACCTAATAAGGTGTATATTAACGAGTTTCAAGTTCACTCAATGGTAAGATTGTGACCTAGAAATTAAAAGATGAATTTTGTAGAAGTTGACGATAGTTACTTTTAGGGGTTAGATTATTGAGACATGGATAGTGTATTTGAGTGACTTAACAATGGACAACCTCAAGACATGTAGGTAACTCTAGAGACTGAGTTTAACAAGGTTGATGATTCTTTAGTATAACAAGGTATAGGAATGTTGGAATCAAGGAATTCACGTAGCTAAAACTCGTGTTTGGAAAACTGCACCTAAAATGTTAGGTCGGATAGAAGTGTAAGGAATGGAATTGTGCATTAGATGACTAACATTGCTAAAGGTCCTAAGTTGGATATCAGTGATATTTAGAATCATGGTATTAATTTGGTGCCTCTCGAGTTTAGTTGTGATTATGCAAGTAAGTCATTCTAACACTCGTTGTTTAGATACCCTAGAGGATGTTGGAAAGCATATATCCTTTAGTAAGACTGATGGACCCATTATATAAACCATGGAAATGAGATTAAAGCATTTGGTTGCAAAGTGGAGTCCTTAGGATATGATTAGTAATCCTAAATAGCTAATAGTGAGTATGCATGATGATTCATGGTGAACCCTAGGACCTAAGGTCGATGAGTCTTGATGCTCTTAGCTAGTTGAAAATGTAAACGAAGAGAGTAAGATAGAGATGAATCAGAGTCATGATGACCCAAGAGACTATTGTTAGACCACCGTATCTATGTGCACCGTTTCACTTCTAGAAACTAGCAGTTGGAGACTTCGAATTGTGGTTGTCGAATAAGAGGGGTGAATTTTGTAGTGATAGTTAGATAAGTAATTGATTACTTTTGAAGTTCTAATAGGTTATGTTGAAGGATGCCTCGTGGTCATAATTCTTATGTTGACACGGCCTTGAAGTTATTTTGTGTAACAAGCTACTTGGATTAGTATGGTAAGTGTCTTATGAGCTAGATCATTTTGGTACCCATTTATAGTCTTAGGATTGTTGTTGTACGACCGGTAACCTAGTAGAGAATGATCTCACTTACATGGCTATGAACCTAGCTTAGTAACATTAATGTCGAAGATATATTGGCAAGCATTAAGTGTTCGAAGGGATGACTAGGTCACTAAGTGAGTAGGACCATTGTCTTCTTAAGTATGACGTAACCTTGGATTGAGGTGAGTGGAATTTATTTGAGGTGGAAACTATTCGCCCTAGGAGTTTGGTTAAGATTAAAGAAATTCTGAAGTCTCGTGACTTAAAGATAGGGATTTGAACAAGGAATAAATTGTGGATTACGAGTTGATGAATTTACTTGAAAAGTTGAACTAGTGCAACATGATTAGTTTACCCATGCAATTTCGATGACAATTTGTTAGTGATACTTAATAAACCTAGAATTCAAGTTTAATGAATCTCAACGGTCCTTCTCGTTGATTACGAGCATGAAGGTTAACGAAGCTGGGAAAGGATGTTAGTGAATAGGAGCATATGATCGGGAGACTAGTCATTAGAAGATTCGCTAATCTAATGTACCTGCGAGATAAGAAGGGCTATAATACCATCGATAGATGACGATTTGAGATGGATCAGTTTGTTTGGAGAGTTTTCCTGAAATGGAAACGACCCATAACACGTGTATGTCCTAGGTGTTAACAATTTTGAAGCTAGTTGATAGAAGATCTGATATAGATCTATCATCTTGAAATTAGCGTATGTCACCCTAGGATTATGGAATTATTGTGATATTCCTTTTGAGGTATGAATGCGAGATTGATACAACATGAGCCATGATTTTTGGAGTTACAGTTATATTGTTAGAATACCGATGCTAGCTTTGATGACTATGTTTGGAGATTCTAACCTTAGTTAATAAACTCGACCTTAAGATCAATTGGAGAAAAGAGAGTTGTTCAAAGGAACGAACTGTAAATATAAGGGTCACACCGAATTAAATGATTGGAGAAACATAGGAAGTGAATTGGTGGTGGTAAGAGATCGCCAAACACGGGATGAACCGGAGTAGGAAGAATCACAAGGGTCAGAATCCGTCTAAATGACCTCAATAGGCAAGAATGAATTTCGGGACGAAATTCTTTTAAGGAGGGGAGGATGTGAGGCCCGACCTCGACCCCGAATAACGTGCCTTACCTCGATTTGCGTGCCTTAGACCTAGAATTGTATGGCCAACCTTGGATTACGTATCTTGTCTTGGTTTTCGTGCATGCCTCGTTATACGTGCCTTAACCTAGAATTGTGTGCCCTAATTCTCGAGATACGTGCAATACCTAGATAAACGTGCCATAATCTTAATTTACGTGCGAGACCTAGATTTGCGTTTGTATATCATTTTGTGTGCATTAACCTTGAACCGCGTGCTTTAACCTAGGTTTAAGAGTCGTGTCTTGAATTACGTGCATTGCATTGAATTACGTGCCTTATTTTGATCTACGTTCATTTACCTAGGGTTGCGTGTGTTAGCATTAGAATCCGTGCACTTATCTTGAAGTATGTGCCTTAGTCTTGAAAAACGTGCATTCGTCTCGTAGTTCGTGCCCTACCGTCGTAGTGCGTGCCCTAGACCTAGGAAAGCGTGCTTTCACGCTAATCAATAAAGAATCCTACACGGAGCACTAAACTATAAAATAATCCTAAAACAATCCTACAAAGTCCACTATCAATATAATAATCCTAATTCAATTCACTAGAGGACAAAAATGCACCAAACACTAGACATTCCTTATTCTTTATTCTTTGTTCTTTTTGCATTTTCAACACATAATAAATTAACACTCAAAAGATGACAAGAATTCAGATTTGGCACATGCTTTGGCCAACCATACCATGGTTTTTGCACAAGGTTTGAACAATTATACAATTAACTATGCAAGCTTAGACAAACTATGACACAAATGCATAAAAATTGCTCAAAACACCTCAATTCTCACACCATTTTCGACCCTATGCCCATGCTAACATTTCAAAATTCCATCTTGAAGACAAAAAAAGCCTGAATTTGTATGCCCAAGGCTGACCACATGCTCAAAAAATTGCAAAAGCCTCATTTTTCTCTCATTTCTCTCACTTTCCTCACATTTTCTCTCTCTCCCTCTCATTCTCTCTCTCCATTTCGGTTTTGGCTGAGTTCTCTCCCCCTCTTAGCTCATCTTCATCATCCTATGGTGCATCAAGACAAACCACAAGCAAAGAAACTCACTCAAGTAAGCTAGGATGCAAGAAACACACATGCAAGCATTTTGAGTCACCATTTTCGGCCTTGGTGAGTTTTTAAGCTTCCATTTCTTTTCTTCTTGTTCTAACCTCATGCATGTGCTAAGAGATTGATCACTAAGCTAGGAAAAATAGAGAAAAGATAGTTGGAATCTCGTCTAAGCAAGAAGAAGAAGAGATTTGAGCTTCAACAAGGTTTTTGAGCATTTTTTTTGGGTTAATTTCAAAGGTGAGGGTTAAAACCTTTTGAAAACTCTTCAAAATTTCACATGCATGCTCATAAATGTGTGTATTTGCTTCTGTACTTGAGCTATATGGTCGTTCATAAGCTTAAGCAACCATGCATGGCAAGATCTTGGCTTGAAAATGATGCTAGGTGAAGTCGAATTTGTGTGACATCTCTCTGACCCGTCAGTTAGAGGTAATTTTAGCTAGGAAAATGATGTTAAAAATGCTTGAAAATTGGTAGGTAACTATTTTGGACAGCTTTGAACATTTTTCCCAGAAATAGGCCGAAGCTAATTTTGAATCTAAGGTCCTAAAAATAGCAGATATTTAAAATGTGACAAAATCTGGAAATCTGGAGAAATGAAGCATGTTTTGGCAGATGCACTGACCTTGTGGAACGAACCATATTTGACTTAGTAAATGTTGTCCAAAATGTATGAAAGTTGGTGTGCTTCTATTTTTTTCAGTTCTGGACAATTTTGTCAGAAATGGACCAAAGCTAAAACTGACCCTAAGGACCTCAAAAACGTCAATTTCTGAAAAGTGTGCAAATCTGGACAGTTTTGTGCTACCTCACTGTTTCGGCTATAACTAATGATTCTGAACTCCAATTGATGCAAGGTTTGTTTCTAATTTTAGTTAACTTCTTAAGCTTTAATTTGACATCTTATTCAAAGAATTTGGAGATTGTTTGAGTAACCTATTGATTGTGAGAAAACAGCCTATTGCAGTAAAGGTTTCATTTAGCTACATGCTTGGGAAATTGTTGGAACCTCTCTTGTGATACTAATTGTGTGGAAAAGTTGTGTTGGGATGTTATGTGGACTGTTTTTGAGTACTTGAGGATGCTTGAATGGAATGATGCATGACTTGAGAATGATTTTGAGTTGACTTAGGGTTTTAATCACACGATTAAGCATGAAATGGAAACCCTAATGACTAGGTAGTTTTTCTAAGTGTTGATTCTTGGTTATTGTGTGGAAATTATATGCTTAGTGGGCTGCCCGTAAATGTTCTATAACTTCAAATGTGAATTTGACCATGGCATGTTGTCAAATAAGCTTTTCTTGCATCCGAACCCATGTTGATATCATTGCACGTTGAATAATCTTATCACTTGATTGCGTGGAATTTTTAATGAGTTATATGGCCTGTTTTACATGTGTTACATGGCTGCCCGTTTAATTTCCATATAACTCTATATGCCTTTCAAGTGAAATTCCCTGTCTTATCGTGTCCTGCTTGTTTATCTGTCAATGTGCAATCTTATGACTGTCCGGAGGCAACCTACTTTGTTGTCCTCCTTCTGTGATACATATTACCTGTCATGAATGTGCATTGCATACAAGGTTGCAACCTTTCCTGTCAGCATGGTAGTGATCATGCACGCCGAGCGGCATCGGGCTTGCCGGTGTTACCGTGACCTCCATGGTCCCATTCCCTCTCTCGCTTGGGGGCTAGACTTCCTCGGAGAGTTGGGTCGTAGGATTTTGGGGTACATCCGGAGTACACCCACCTGGTGTGTTTGGGGCATGATTTGAAGTCGGCCGTAACAATTGATCCTGGATCTGATCTGAGAGCAAAAGCTCACCGTATCCTTTTTATTATGTGTATAAGTACTCCCGCTTGGATCCTAGAGAACCTCAGGGAGGAAAGACCGGTATTCCTGTTCTGTACTTGTATTTCTGTTGTATTCATGTTTGAGAAAGGGGTTTTCATAAGTTTAACCGGAAAATGAGTTTCAAAACTTATTTCTCGTTCCCCCTCGCTGAGTTCAAAAGGACTCACCCTCTTTTATCATTTCAGGTGAAGAAGAACAGGTACAGGAACCCGAGCTCAATGTACCTAATGATGAACCCCTGGAGTGATTGCCTGTTATTGTTGTTTTGCTTGAACGTGACTACTTGTGTATTTTGTGCTGCTTGAAGACCATTTATCTTATGTTGCTTGTTGTTGCTAATGTAAAAGACCCCCATTGTAATTTGGGGTCTAATTTTGGTTTGTACTTATATTAAGTAGACTGATACTAGACATACTATGATTGTTTTTGCTTTTGTTATCATTAGTCTATCATAGGTTATGGTACTAGTTAAGGAATAGGCAAATGAACTTATCCAATCTCAACATATACTCGCTAATAAGCTAAGATCAACATGTATATTTTGAAACGAGGATAAATGGACAAACGAGACATAGTATCATGCTAGGTTATAAATCAAACGGGATGTCGAAATAACCAATAGGCAATTCAATTGATGATAAAATAGTAAACTCTAGTCGGGAATGAACTTGAATTGAAAGTTTTGAGGCTGTTAGAAAATTTAGGTCAAAACAAGAGCCCAATTACAGCCATTATGCTGCCGGATTTCTGAAAAATTTTAGAGTCTAGAATAAAACGTTAAGTGTTAAACCTCCTAGAATGGTTAAGAATGTATAAGGACTTGAATGTTTAGATCACACCCTAGTCTAACCTTTATAGGCCGGGTTGGGGCGTGACACAGAGCCTAGCAGCCTTGCTGCCTCTTTCGTAGAGCTCTCGGAGAGCTTTCCAACGGTATGCTGTGCGCCGCATCACACCTTATGGATCAAGAGTTATGGGTACCGGAGCGACGGATACTTGGTCACAAGCCCCACTCCCTCGGTTTACGGGCCCAGCCTCTATGTGATGTGAAGTTGTCTTGCCTAAGGTGCCATGAAATTCGGTAATAGAAATGTGATGGATTAGGTTGTTGTCCTTTTTGCTGCTCACAACGTACGATCCGGGATGAAAAAATAGTGCAAAAGAAGAAAAGTGTCCCGAAACTAATGAAAAATTTTGATTTTGGGGCACGAAAATAGGCACAGCCGAGTAGGCTTGCTGCCCCTGTCGTAAAGCTCTCGGAGAGCTTTCCAACGGTATGCTGTGCGCTGCATAACACCTTATGGATCAAAAGTTATGCGCACCGGAACGACGGATACCTGGTCACAAGCCCCTCGCCCTCGGTTGACGGGACCAGCCTTTACGTGAAGTGAACTTGTCTTGCCCCAGGTGCCATGGGATTCAGTAATAGAATTGTGATGGATTAGGTTTTTGTCCATTTCGCGGCTCACGACGTACGATCCGGGATGGAAAAACAGCGTAAAAGAAGAAAAGTGTCCCGAAACTGATGAAAACATTAAATTTTGCGCTCTGAAAACATGCGCTGCTAGGCAGGCTTGCTGCCCCTATCGTCGAGCTGTCTGAGAGCTTTCCAACGGTATGCTCTGCACCGCATAATTCCTTACGGATCAAATGTTATGGGCACTAGAGCGGCGGATACTTGGTCACAAGCCCCACGCCCTCAGTTTACTGGCCCAGCCTCTACGTGAAGTGAAGTTGTCTTGCCCAAGGACCCGTAGGATTCGGTAATAGAAATGTGATGGATTAGGTTGTTGTCCTTTCATGACTTACGACGTATGATCTGGGACAGAAAAACAGCGCAAAAGAAGAAAAGTATCGCGAAACTGATGAAAATGTTCGATTTTAGGCTCTGAAAGGAGGCGCAACTGAGTAGGCTCGTTCCCCACATCGTAGAGCTCTCGTAGAGCTTTTCAACGGTATGTTGTGCGTCGTGTAACTCCTTACGGATCAAATGTTATGGGCACGGGAGCGACGGATACCTAATCACAAGCCCTACGCCCTCGGTATGCTGGCCCAGCCTCTACGTGAAGTGAAGTTGTCTTGCCCAAGGTGTCGTGGGATTTGGTAATAGAAATATGATGGATTAGGTTGTCATCATTTTCGCTGCACACGACGTACGATCCAGGACGGAACAGCATCGCAAAAGAAGAAAAGTGCTCCAAAACTGATGAAATCATTCAATTTTGGGCTCCAAAAATAGGCGCAGCCAAGCAGCCTTGCTACCCACGTTGTAGAGCTCTCAGAGAGCTTTCCAATGGTATGCTGTGCGTCGCATAACTCCTTACGGATCAAAAGTTATGGGCACCGGAGCGACGAATACCTGGTTACAAGCCCCATGCCCTCAGTTTGCTGGCCCAGCCTCTACGAGAAGTGAAGTTGTCTTGCCCAAGGTGCCGTGGGATTCGGTAATAAAAATGTGATGGATTTGGTTGTCATTCTTTTCACGGCACACGACGTACAATCCCGGACGGAACAACAGTGCAAGAGAAGAAAAGTGTCCCGAAACTGATGAAATCATTCAATTTTGGGCTCCGAAAATAGGCGCAGTTGGGCTGCCTTGCTGCCCATATTGTAGAGCTCTCTGAGAGCTTTCCAACGGTATACTGTGCCCCGCATAACTCCTTACGGATCAAAAGTTATGGGCACCGGAGCGATGAATACCTGGTTACAAGCCCCACGCCCTCGGTTTGCTGGCCCAGCCTCTACGAGAAGTGAAGTTGTCTTGCCCAAGGTGCCGTGGGATTCGGTAATAAAAATGTGATGGATTTGGTTGTCATTCTTTTCGCGGTACACGACGTACGATCCGGGACGGAACAACAGCGCAAGAGAAGAAAAGTGTCCTAAAACTGATGAAATCGTTCGATTTTGGGCTCCCAAAATAGGCGCAGCTAAGCTGCCTTGCTGCCCATGTTGTAGAGCTCTCTAAGAGCTTTCCAACGGTGTACTGTGCCCCGCGTAACTCCTTACGGATCAAAAGTTATGGGTACTGGAGCGACGGATAACTCGTCATAATCCCCACGCTCTCGGTTTACGGGCCCAGCCTCTATGTGAAGTGAAGTTGTCTTGCCCAAGGTGTTGTGGGATTCGGCAATAGAAATGTGATGGATTAGGTTGTCGTCATTTTTGCGACTTATGACGTTTGATCCGGGACGAAAAAACAGCGCAAAAGAAGAAAAGTATCCCAAAACTGATGAAAATGTTCGATTTTAGGCTCTGAAAAGAGTCGCAGCCGAGCAGGCTTGTTCCCCACGTCGTAGAGCTCTCGTAGAGCTTTCCAATGGTATGCTGTGCACCGTGTAACTCCTTACGGATCAAAAGTTATGGGCACCGGAGTGACGGATACCTAGTCACAAGGCCCACGCCCTCGGTTTGCTGGCCCAACCTCTACGTGAAGTAAAGTTGTCTTGCCCAAGGTGTTATGGCATTCGGTAATAGAAATGTGTTGGATTAGGTTATCGTTCTTTTCGCAGCTCATGACGTACAATCCGGGATAGAAAAACAGCGCAAAAGAAGAAAAGTATCCTGAAACTGATGAAAACATTCGATTTTGGGCACAGAAAACTAGCGCAGCAAATCAACCTTGCTGCCCTTGTCATAGAACACTCGGAGAGCTTTCGAACGGTATGCTGTGCGCTGCGTAACTCTTTATGGATCAAAAGTTATGGGCACCGGAGCGACGGATACTTGCTCACAATCCCCACGCCCTCGCCCTCGGTTTGCGGGCCCAGCCTCTAGGTGAGATGAAGTTGTCTTGCCCAAGGTTCCATGTGATTCGGTAATAGAAATGTGATGGATTAGGTTGTCGTCCTTTTCGCAGCTTACGACTTATGATCCGGGACGAAACAACAGTGCAAAAGAAGAAAAGTATCCCAAAACTGATGAAAATGTTCAATTTTAGGCTTCGAACATAGGTGCAGTTGAGCAGCCTTGCTATCCCCGTCGTAGAGTTCTCGGAGAGCTTTACAACAGTATGGTGTGCCCTCGCGTAACTCCTTACGGATCAAAAGTTATGGGCACTAGAGCGACAGATACTTGGTCACAAACCCCACGCCCTCGGTTTGCGGGCCTAGCCTCTACATGAAGTGAAGTTGCCTTGCCCAAGGTGCCGTGGGATTCGGTAATAGAAATTTGATGGATTGGGTTGTCGTCCTTTTCGCGGCTCACGAAGTACAATCTGGGACGAAAAAATAGCACGAAAGAAAAAAAGTGTCCCGAAGTTGATGAAAACGTTCGATTTTGGGCTATGAAAACAAGCGCAACCGAGCAGGCTAGCATTCCTTGTCATAGAGATCTAAGAGAACTTTCTAACGGTATGCTGTGCGCCACGTAACTCATTACGGATCAAAAGTTACGGGCACAGGAGTGACGGATTCCTGGTCACAAGCCCTATGCCCTCGGTTTGCAGGCCTAGCCTCTATGTAAAGTGAAGTTGTCCTGCCCAAGGTGCCATGGGATTCGGTAATAGAAATGTGATGGATTAGGTTGTCCTCTTTTTTGCAACACATGACGTATGATCCGGGATAGAAAAACAGCGCAAAAGAAGAAAAGTATCCCAGAACCGATGAAAACATTCGATTTTGGGCTCCGAAAATAGGCACAGCCGATCAGGCTTGCTGCCCACGTCGAAGAGCTCTTGTAGAGCTTTCCAACCGTATGTTGTGCACCGTGTAATTCCTTACGGATCAAAAGTTATGGGCACCGGAGCGACGGATACCTGGTCACAAGCCCCACGCCCTAGGTTTGCTGGCCCCACCCCTATGTAAAATGAAGTTGTCTTGCCCAAGGTGCCGTGGGATTCGGTAATAGAATTGTAATGGATTAGGTTGTTGTCCTTTTCGCAGCTCACGACGTACGATCAGGGTTGGCATAACAGTGCAAAAAGAAGAAAAGTGTCCCGAAACTAATAAAAACGTTCAATTTTGGGATTCGAAAATAGGCGCAGCCGTGCAGGCTTGCTGCCCTCGTCGTAGAGCTCTCGGAGAGCTTTCGAACAGTATGCTGTGCGCTGCATAACTCCTTACGGATCAAAAGTTATGGGCACCGGAGCGACGGATACCTAGTCACAAGCCCCACACCCTCGGTTTATGGGCCCAGACTCTACGTGAAGTGAAGTTGTCTTGCCCAAGGTGTAGTGGGATTCGGTAATAGAAATGTGATGAATTAGGTTGTCGTCCTTTTTACGGGTCACAACGTACGATCCTAGATGGAAAAACAACACAAAAGAAGAAATGTATACCAAAACAGATGAAAATGTTCCATTTTAGGCTGTGAAAAGAGGCATAGCTAAGCAGGCTTGTTGCCCGCGTTGTAGAGCTCTCGTAGAGCTTTCCGACGGTATGCTGTGTGCCGCGTAACTCCTTACGGATCAAAAGTTATGGGCACCAGAGCGACAGATACTTAGTCACAAGCCCACGCCCTCGGTTTGCTGGCCCAGCCTCTACGTGAAGTGAAGTTGTCTTGTCCAAGGTGTCGTGGGATTCGGTAATAGAAATGTGATGGATTAGGTCGTCGTCCTTTTCGCGGGTCACAACGTACGATCCTAGATGGAAAAACAGCACAAAAGAAGAAATGTATACTGAAACGGATGAAAATGTTCCATTTTAGGCTGTGAAAAGAGGCATAGCCGAGCAGGCTTGTTGCCCGCGTTGTAGAACTCTCGTAGAGCTTTCCATCGGTATGCTGTGTGCCGCGTAACTCCTTACGGATCAAAAGTTATGGGCACCAGAGCAACAGATACCTAGTCACAAGCCCACGCCCTCGGTTTGCTGGCCCAGCCTCTACGTGAAGTGAAGTTGTCTTGTCCAAGGTGTCGTGGGATTCGGTAATAGAAATGTGATGGATTAGGTTGTCGTTCTTTTCGCCGCTCATGACGTACGATCCGGGATGGAAAAATAGCACAAAAGAAGAAAAGTGTCCCGGAATTGATGAAAATGTTCAATTTTGGGCTCCGAAAATAGGCGCAGCCGAGCAAGCTTGCTGCCCCCGTCGTAGAGCTCTCGGAGAGCTTTCCAACGGTATGTTGTGCACCGTGTAACTCCTTACGGATCAAAAGTTATGGGCACCGAAGCGACGGATACCTGGTCACAAGCCCCACACCCTCGGTTTACGGGACCAGCCTCTATGTGAAGTGAAGTTGTCTTGCCCAAGGTGTCGTGGGATTCGGTAATAGAAATGTGATGGATTAGGTTGTCGTCCTTTTCGTGGCTCACCACGTACGATCCGAGATGAAAAAATAGCGCAAAAGAAGAAAAGTATCCCGAAACTGATGAAAATGTTCGATTTTAGGTTCTGAAGAGATGCGCAGTCGAGCAGACTTGTTGCCCACGTCGTAGAGCTCTCATAGAGCTTTCGAAGGGTATGATGTGCGCTGCGGAACTCCTTACGGATAAAAAGTTATGGGCACCGGAGCGACGGATACCTGGTTACAAGCCCCATGCCCTCGATTTGCTCGCCCAGCCTCTATGTGATGTGAAGTTGTCTTGTCCAAGGTGCCGTAGGATTCGGTAATAGAAATGTGATGGATTAGGTTGTCGTCCTTTTTGCGGCTCACGACGTACGATCCAGGACATAAAAATATTGCAAAAGAAGAAAAGTGTCCCGAAATTGATGAAAACGTTCGATTTTGGGCTCTAAAAACAGGCGCAGTCTAGCAGGCTTCTAGCCTTCGTCGTAGAGCTCTTGGTGATCTTTCCAACGGCATGATGTGCGCCGCGTAACTCCTTACGGATCAAAAGGTATGAGCACCGGAGCGACGGATACCTAGTCACAAACCCCACACCCTCGGTTTACGGGCCCAACCTCTACGTGAAGTGAAGCTGTCTTGCCTAAGGTATCGTTGGATTTAGAAATAGAAATCTGACGGTTTTGGTTGTCGTCCTTTTCGCGGCTCACGATGTACTTTTCGAGACGAAAAAACAGTGCAAAGGAAGAAAAGTATCATGAAACTGATTAAATGTTCAATTTTAGGTTCCGAAAAGATACGCAGCTGAGCAGACTTGCTGCCCACGTCGTACAGCTCCCGTAGAGCTTTCCAACAATATGCTTACAGATCAAAAGTTATGGGCACCGGAGCGACGGATACCTGGTCACAAGCCCCATGCCCTCGGTTTGCGGGACCAGCCTCTACATGAAGTGAAGTTGTCTTGCCTAAGGTGTCATGGGATTCAGTAATAGAAATGTGATGGATTAGGTTGTCGTCCTTTTCGCGGTTCATGACGTACGATCCGGGACAGAAAAATATTGCAAAAGAAGAAAAATGTCCCGAAAGTGATGAAAATGTTCATTTTTGGGCTCCAAAAACAAACGCAGCCAAGCAGGCATGTTGCCCTCGTCGTAGAGCACTTGGAGAGCTTTCTAACGGTATGTTGTGTCCCGCATAACTCCTTACGGATCAAAAGTTATGGGTACCGGAGCGACGGATACCTGGTCACAAGCCCCACGCCCTCGGTTTACGGGCCCAGCCTCTACGTGAAGTAAAGTTGTGTTGCCCAAGGTGCGGTGGGATTCGGTAATAGAAATGTGATGGATTAGGTTGTCGTCTTTTTCGCGACTCACGACGTACGATCTCGGTCGAAAAAACAACGCAAAAGAAGAAAAGTATCCTAAAACTGATGAAAAAGTTTGATTTTGGGCTCCGAAACTTGGCGCAGCCAAGCAAGTTTGCTACCCAAGTCGTAGAGCTCTCGGAGAGCTTTCGAACGGTGTGCTGTGTGTCACGTAACTCATTACGGATCAAAAGTTATGGGCACCGGAGCGATGGATACCTGGTCACAAACCCCACGCCCTCAGCTTGCGGGCCCAGGCTTTACATGAAGTGAAGTTGTCTTGCCTAAGGTTCCGTTGGATTCGGTAATAGAAATTTGATGGATTAGGTTGTCATCCTTTTAGCGGCTCACGACGTATGATCTGGGAAGGAACAACAGCGCAAAAGAAGAAAAGTATCCCGAAACTGATGAAAATGTTTAGTTTTGGGCTCCGAAAATAGGCACAGCCGAGCAGCCTCACTGCCCTCGTCGAAGAGCTCTCGGAGAGCTTTCCAACAGTATGCTGTGCCTCGCGTAACTTCTTACTGATGAAAAGTTATGGGCACCTGAGAGACGGATACCTGGTCACAAGCCCTACGTCCTCGGTTTACGAGCCCAACTTCTAAGTGAAGTGAAGTTGTCTTGCCCAAGGTATCGTGGGATTCGGTAATAGAAATATGAAGGATTAGGTTATCGTTATTTTCGCGGCTCATGACGTACGATTCGGGACGAAAAAAATAGCGCAAAAGAAAAGACGTGTCTTGAAACTGATGAAAACGTTCAATTTTCGGCTCATAAAATAGGCGCAACCAAGCAAGCTAGCTGCCCATGTCGAAGCGCTCTCAAAGAGCTTTCCAACGGTATGTTGTGCGCCGCGTAACTCCTTACGGATCAAAAGTTATGGGCACCGGAGCGACGGATTCCTGGTCACAAGCCCCACGCCCTGGGTTTGCGGGCCTAGCCCCCACGTGAAGTAAAGATGTCTTGCCCAAGGTGCCGTGGGATTCAGTAATAGAAATGTGACGGATTTGGTTGTCGTCATTTTCGCGTCTCACGACGAACGATCCGGGAAAAAAAAATAGCACAAAAGAATGAAAGTGTAACAAAATTGATGAAAACATTCGATTTTGGGTTCCAAAAATAGACGCAGCTGAGCAGGCTTGCTGTCCACGTTGTAGAGCTCCGGGAAAGCTTTCCAACGGTATGTTGTGCGCCGCGTAACTTCTTACGAATCAAAAGTTATGGGCACCGGCGCGACAGATACCTGGTCACAAGTCCTACGCCCTCGGTTTGCGGGCCCAGCCTCTACGTGAAGTGAAGTTGTCTTGCCCAAGGTGTCATGGATTCAGTAATAGAAATGTGATGGATTAGGTTGTCGTCCTTTTCGCGGCTCACGACGTACAATCCGGGACAGAATAATATTGCAAAAGAAGAAAAATGTCCCGAAACTGATGAAAATGTTCAATTTTGGGCTCTGAAAACAGGCGCAGCCGAGCAGGCTTGTTGCCCCCGTTGTAGAGCACTCGGGGAGCTTTCCAACGGTATGTTGTGCGCCGCATAACTCCTTACAGATCAAAACTTATAGGCACTGGTGCGACGGATACCTGGTCACAAGCCCTACGCCCTCGGTTTACAGGCCCAACCTCTACGTGAAGTGAATTTGTCTTGCCCAAGGTATTGTGGGATTCGGTAATAGAAATGTGATGGATTAGGTTGTCGTCCTTTTCGCAACTCACGACGTACGATCCGGGACGAAAAAATAGTGCAAAAGAAGAAAAGTATCCCAAAACTGATGAAAAAGTTCGATTTTGGGCTCCGAAACTAGGCGCAGCCGAGCAGGCTTGCTACCCAAGTCGTAGAGCTCTCAGAGAGCTATCCAACAGTATGTTGTGCGTCGCGTAACTCATTATGGATCAAAAGTTATGGGCGCCGGAGCGACGGATACCTGGTCACAAACCCCACACCCTCGGTTTGCGAGCCCAGGCTCTACATGAAGTGAAGTTGTCTTACACAAGGTACCGTGGGATTCGGTAATAAAAATTTGATGGATTGGGCTATCGTCCTTTTCGCGGCTCACGATGTACGATCCGGGACAGAAAAACAGTGCAAAAGAAGAAAATTATCCCGAAATTGATGAAAATGTTCAATTTTGGGCTTCGAAAACAGGCGCAGCCAAGCAGCCTCGCTGCCCCTATCGTAGAGCTCTCGGAGAGCTTTCGAACGTTATGTTGTGCCTCGCGTAACTCCTTACGGATGAAAAGTTATGGGCACCGGAGCGACGGATACCTGGTCACAAGCCCCATGCCCTCGGTTTACGGGCCCAGCTTCTACGTGAAGTGAAGTTGTCTTGCCCAAGGTGTCGTGGGATTCGATAATAGAAATGTGATGGATTAGGTTGTCGTGGTTTTCACAGCTCACGACGTACGATCCGGGACGGAAAAAGAGCGCAAAAGAAGAATAGTATCCCGAAACTGATGAAAATGTTCGATTTTAGGCTCTGAAAAGAAGCGCAGTCAAGTGGCCTTGCTACCCACGTCGTAGAGCTCTCGTAGAGCTTTGCAATGGTATGCTGTGCGCTGCGTAACTCCTTACGGATGAAAAGTTATGGCCACCGGAGCGACGGATACCTGGTTACATGCCCCACGCCCTCGGTTTGCTGGCCCAGCCTCTACATGAAGTGAAGTTGTCTTGCCCAAGGTGCAGTGGGATTCGGTAATAGAAATGTGATGGATTAGGTTGTCATCATTTTCCCAGCTCACAACGTACGATCATGGACGGGAAAACAGTGCAAAAGAAAAAAAGTGTCCCGAAACTGATGAAAGCATTCAATTTTGGGCTCTGAAAATAGGCGCAACTGTGAGGCCTAACCTCGATTTGCATGCGATACCTCGTTTCGTGTGCCCTAACCTAGATTTACGTGCCTTGACCTAAGCTTAAAAGTTGTGTTTCATTTTGTGTGCCTTGTATTGAATTACATGCATTTATTTAGGGTTGCGTAAATTTACTTGGGAAATGTGCATTCGTCTCGTAGTTCGTGCCTTACCTCGTAGTGCATGCCCTAGACCTAGGTAAGCATGCCCACACGCTAATCAAGAAAGTATCTTACACAAAGCACTATATTATTAATTAATCCTACAAATTCCACTAACTAATATTAAAATGCTAATTCAACTCACTAGAAGACGAAATTGCACCAAAAGCTAAGCATTCTTTATTCTTTATTCTTTATTCTTTTGCACATCCCAAACACACAATATAATATTGCTCAAAACATGATAAAAATTCAGAATTTGGTAAGCCTTGGCCGACCACTTCTTGCATTTGTGCATGCTTTGCATAATTCAAAAATTATACTTAGACAACCTATGACACAAAGCATAAAAAATGACTCAAAACCCTACCCAATGCACCCCAATCTCGACACACTCAATTGCCCATGCTAGACAATTCAAAATTATGCTCTTGAAGACACAAAATCAGAATTTTGTGAAGCCCATAGCCGACACATGCCCACAAAAAGCATCAAACTCTTCAAAGCATCTCATTTTTCTTTCTCTCATTCACTCTCTCATTTCTTCTCTCTCTCTCTCGGCCTTGGCTGCAATCTTACTCTCCATAGCTTAAGTTCATCATCCTAAGATTCATCAAGACCTTCAAGCTACTAAGGAACTCGACCAAGCAAACTAGAATGCAAAAAGACACACATGCAAGCTCATAGAACCTTCATTTCGGCTTAGGTATGTTGATAGCTCCTATTTCATTTTCTTTTTTGTTCTAGCCACATGCACATACTAATAACTTGGTAACTAAGCTAGGAATTAGAGAATCTCAAGTCATCTCTCGGCCAAGCAAGGAGAAAAGTCGATCTTGTGCATCATCAAGAGCTTTGTGCATCTTCATTGTTGTCTTGCTAAGGTGAGGGCTAAAACTCTTTTGAAAAGCTTTCAAAAACCACATGCATGCCTTTAAATGTCTATTTTTACCTCTGTACTTGTGATATATGTGTGTACATGAGCTTTTGTAAACATGCATGGCAAGATATTTGGCTAGAATTGGAAGATAGGTGAAATCGCGTAAAGGACAGTCTTCTGACTTGTTGGAGCGAAGTGATTTTGACCAGGTAAATGATGCTGCAAATGCGTGAAAATTGGTAGGTCACTAGTTTTTCCAGTGCTGAGAATTTGTCACAGAAATAGGCCAAAGCCAATTTTGAGTCTAAGGTCCCCAAAATGGCAAAACATCGAAAGGTGTCCAAATCTGGAAAATCTGGGAAAATAAAGCAGGTTTTTGGCAGTTCACTGTCCTTGTAGAACGAACCAGTTTTGACTTAGTAAATGATATCCAAATTGCATGAAATTTGGTATTATTCTATATTTTTCTGTTCTGGACATTTTTGTCAGAAATGGACTAAGGCTAAATCTGACCCTAAGGTCCTCAAAAACGACAAGTATTTAAATGTTTGCAAATCTGGACAGTTTTGCGTAGTCTCACGGTTTTGGCTATAACTCTTGAATCCGAACTCCAAATGATGCGAGGTCTGTTTTTGGATTTAGTTCACACCTTAAGCTTTAATTTGAGATTTTATTCACTAGAATTGGAGATTGTTTGCTTGTCTCAATGATTGTGGGAAAACAGACCATCGCAGTGAGGTTTTCATCTAGTGATATACTTTGAAAATTATTGTAACTTCTCTTGTTGTATTAAATGCTTGGGATTGTGGCACTTGGATGTTGTGTGGACTATTTTGAATGCTTGATGATGTTTAATTAATCGATGCATGGCTTTGGTTTGATTACTTGCCAACTCGTGGCTTAATCGCACGGGTGAGCATGAATTGAAACCCTAATGACTAGGAAAACTCGCTAAGTGTTGATCCTATGGATATCGTGTTTAATTATGTGATTAGTAGGCTACCCGTAGTTTCCCTTATAGCCCTAAATGTGATTCTGATGATTACATATTGACAAGTAGACCTTTCTTGCACCCGGTCCCACGTAAACATCGTTGCATGTTGTATGACCTTATTTGATTACGTGAACTTCGAAATGAGTTATATGACTTGATTTACATGCGTTACATGGCTGCCCGTTTAATATTAATATAACTCCATGTGCTTTACGAGTGAAATTACCTGTCATATTGTGCCTCGCGTGTTTACTTGTCAATGTGCAATCTTATGAATGCTCGGAGACAACCTACTTTGTTGTCCTCCTAATGTGATATATTAAATGTCATAAATGTGCATTGCATACAAGGTTGCAACCTTTCATTCTGGTGTGGTAGCGTTTCACGCACACCGAGCGGCATCGGGCTTGCCAGTACAACCGTGACTACCATTGTCCAATTCCCTCTCTCACTTGGGGGCTAGACTTCCTCGGAGAGTTGGGTCGTAGGATCTCGGGGTACATCCGGAGTACACCCATTTGGCATGATAAGTGGATGATTTGAAATCGGCCGCAACAACTGATATTGGAAATGAACTGAGAGCAAAAGCTCACTGTATCCTTTTCACTATGTGTATAAGTACACTCGCTTGGTTCCTAGAGGACCTCGGGGAGGAAAGACGGATAATTATGTTCTTTTACTCTTATATTACGTTATGAACTTACTTGTGATATATGTCATGCTTGCAAAAGGGGTTTTTCATAAGTTAACCGAAAAAAGAGTTTCAAAACATATTTCTCGTTCCCCTTTACTGAGTTCATAAGGACTCACCCTCTTTTATCATCTCAGGTGAAGAAGACCAGGAATAGGTACCCGAGGACAACGTGCCTTTTGATGACTCCTTGGAATGATTGCTTGCCCTACGTGCCTTAATTGACTATGGCCATTTTATGAACAATATGTTGCTTGAAGACTATTTCTTATGTTGCTTGTTGTTGTATTGTAAATGAGCCCCGTTGCAATTTGGGGTCTAATTTTGGCTTGTACTGATCATAACTAGTTAGACACTCTTATGGTCGTTTTTGCGATCGCTACTGGTTAGTATCTATCACAGGCTTATGAAGTATCAGGTAAAGGATTAAGTAAAATGAATCTATCCAATCTTAAGCAGGTACTCATTGTTAAGCTAAGATCAACAGGTACTTTTGTAACAAGGATTAACAAATAAATGAGACATAGTATCATGCTAGGTTATTAGTCAAACGAGACTTCGAGATAACTAGTAGGCGTTTCAATGGGTGATAAATAGTAATCTTAGTTGGATATGAAATTGAGATTGGAAATTTTAAGGCGTTTAGAGAATTAGGTCAAACTAAAGAGCCCAATTACAACTGTTATGCTATTGGTTTTTCAGAGAATTTGTGGAGTTTAGGCTAAACGATTAAGTATTAAACCTTCATGAACGATTAAGTACGTGAAATGACTTGAATGTTTAGATTATACCTTAGTCTAACCTCTATAGGTCGGGTTGGGGCGTGATAGCAACCGATCAGGCTTGCTGCCCCCGTCGTAGAGCTCTCGGAGAGCTTTCCAACGGAATGCTGTGTGCCGCGTAACTCTTTATGGATCAAAAGTTACGGGCACCGAAGCGACGGATACTTGGTCACAAGCCCCACGCCCTCAGTTTACTAGCCCAACCTCTACGTGAAGTGAAGTTGTCTTGCCATGGTGTCGTGGTATTCGGTAATAGAAATGTGAAGGATTAGGTTGTCGTCCTTTTCACGGCTCATGATGTATGATTCGGGACAGAAAAATATTGCAAAGGAAAATGCCCCAAAATTGATGAAAATATTCGATTTTGGGCTCCGAAAATAGATGCAGCTGAGCAAGCTTGTTGCCCCCGTCGTAGAGCACTCGGAGAGCTTTCCAATGGTATGTTGTGCGCTGCATAACTCCTTACGGATCAAAAGTTATGGGCACCGAAGCGACAGATACCTAGTCACAAGCCCCACGCCCTCGGTTTATGGGCCCAGCCTTTACGTGAAGTGAAGTTGTCTTGCCCAAGGTTTTGTGGGATTCGGTAACATAAATGTGATGGATTAGGCTGTCGTCCTTTTCGCGGCTCACGACGTACGATCGGGACGAAAAAATAGCCCAAAAGAAGAAAAGTATCCCAAAACTGATGAAAAAGTTCAATTTTGGGCTCCAAAACTAGGGACAGCCGAGCAGGCTTGCTGCCCATGTCGAAGAGCTCTCAAAGAGCTTTCCAATGGTATGCTGTGCGTCGCGTAACTCATTACGGATAAAAAGTTATGGGTACCGGAGCGACAGATACCTGGTCACAAACCCCACACCCTCGGTTTGCGGGCCCAGGCTCTACGTGAAGTGAAGTTGTCTTGCACAAGGTACCATGGGATTCGGTAATAGAAATGTGATGGATTAGGTTGTCATCCTTTTCGCGGCTCACGACGTACGATCCGGACGGAACAATAGCGCAAAAGAAGAAAAGTGTCTCGAAACTAATGAAAACGTTCAATTTTGGGCTCCGAAAATAGGTATAGCCAAGCAGCCTTGCTGCCCCAGTCGTAGAGCTCTCAGAGAGCTTTCCAACGGTATGCTGTGCCCCGTGTAAATCCTTACGGATCAAAAATTATGGGCATCGGAGCGACGAATACCTGGTCATAAGCCCCACGCCCTCGGTTTACTGGCCCAGCTTCTACGTGAAGTGAAGTTGACTTGCCCAAGGTGCCGTGGGATTAGGTAAAAGAAATGTGATGGATTAGGTTGTCATCCTTTTCGCGGCTCACGACTTACGATCCGGGTTGGAAAAACAATGCAAAAGAAGAAAAGTTTCACAAAACTGATGAAAATGTTTGATTTTAGGCTCTGAAAAGAAGTGCAGGCGAGCAGGATTGCTGCCCACGTTGTAGAGCTCTCGTAGAGCTTTCCAATGGTATGCTGTGCACCATGTAACTCCTTACGGATAAAAAGTTATGGCCACCGGAGCGACGGATACCTGGTCACAAGCCCCACACCCTCGATTTGCTTGCCCAGCCTCTACGTGAAGTGAAGTTGTCTTGCCCAAGGTGCAGTGGGATTTGGTAATAGAAATGTAGTGGATTAGGTTGTCGTCCTTTTCGCGGCTCATGACGTACGATCTGAGATGAAAAAATAGCACAAAAGAAGAAAAGTATCCTAAAACTGATGAAAATATTCAATTTTGGGATCTGAAAATAGGCGCAACCGAGCAACCTCGCTACCGCCGTCGTAGAGCTCTCAAATAGCTTTACAACGGTATGTTGTGTCCCGCGTAACTCCTTACGGATCAAAAGTTATGGGCACCGGAGCGATGGATACCTGCTTACAAGCCCCACGCCCTCGGTTTACTGGCCCAGCTTCTACTTGAAGTGAAGTTGTCTTGCCCAAGGTGCCGCAGGATTCAGTAATAGAAATGTGATGGATTAGGTTGTCATCCTTTTCGCGGCTCAGGACATACGATCTGGGATAGAAAAACAGCACAAAAAAAGAAAAATATCCTGAAACGGATGAAAATGTTCGATTTTAGGCTCCGAAAAGAGGTGCAGTTGAGAAAGTTGCTACCCACATCGTAGGGCTCTCGTAGAGATTTCCAACGGTATGCTGTGCACCGCGTAACGCCTTACAAATCAAAAGTTATAGGCACCGGAGCGACGGATACTTGGTCACAAGTCCTACGCCCTCCGTTTGCTGGCCCAGCCTCTACGTGAAGTGAAGTTGTCTTGCCCAAGGTGCAGTGGGAATCGGTAATAGAAATGTGATGGATTAGGTTGTCGTCCTTTTCGAGTCTCACGACGTACGATTCTGGACGGGAAAACAGCGCAAAAGAAGAAAAGTTTTCCAAAAATAATGAAAACATTCGATTTTGGGCTCTGAAAACAGGAGCAACAGAGTAGGCTTGCTGCCCCCATCGTAGAGCTCTAGGAGAGCTTTCCAACGGTATACTGTGCGCCGTGTAACTCCTAATGGATCAAAAGGTATGGGCACCAGAGCGACGGATACCTGGTCACAAGCCCCACGCCCTCGGTTTACGGGCCCAACCTCTACGTGAAGTGAAGTTGTCTTGCCCAAGGTGCCATGGGATTCGGTAATAGAAATGTGATGGATTAGGTTGTCGTCCTTTTCGCGGCTCACGACGTACGATCCGGGACGGAAAAACATTGCAAAAGAAGAAAAGTATCCCGAAACTGATGAAAACATTCGATTTTGGGCTCTGAAAAAAGGCGCAGCTAAGCAGGCTTGTAGCCCACGTCGTGGAGCTCTTGGAGAGCTTTCCAACGGTATGCTGTGCGCCGCGTAACTCATTACGGATCAAAAGTTATGGGCACCAGAGCGACGGATACCTGGTCACAAACCCCACGCCCTCGGTTTCTAGGCCCAGCCTCTACGTGAAGTGAAGTTGTCTTGCCTAAGGTACCGTGGGAATTAGTAAAATAGAAATGTGATGGATTAGGTTCTTTTCCTTTTCGCGACTCACGACGTACGATCCGGGACGGAAAAACAGCGCAAAATAAGAAAAGTATCCCAAAATTGATGAAAATGTTCGATTTTAGGCTCTGAAAAGAGGAGCAGCCGAGCAGGCTTGCTGCCCACGTCGTAGAGCTCTCGTAGAGCTTTCCAATGGTATGCTGTACACCACGTAACTCCTTACGGATCAAAAGTTAAGGGCACCGGAGCGACGGATACCTTGTCATAAGCCCCACGCCCTTGGTTTGCTGCCTAGCCTCTACGTGAAGTGAAGTTGTCTTGCCCAAGGTGCCATGAGATTCAGTAATAGAAATATGATGGATTAGGTTGTCGTCCTTTTCGCGGATCGCGACATACGATCATGGACGGGAAAACAGCGCAAAACAAGAAAAGTGTCCCAAACCTGATAAAAACATTCGATTTTGTGCACTGAAAATAGGTGCAACCAAGCAGGCTTGCTGCCCCCATCGTAGAGCTCTCGGAGAGCTTTCCAACTGTATCTTGTGCGCCGCGTAACTCCATGCGGATCAAAAGGTTTGGCATCGGAGCGACGAATACATGGTCACAAGACCCACGACCTTGGTTTGCGGGCCTAGCCGCTACGTGAAGTGAAATTGTCTTGCCCAAGGTGTCGTTGGAGTCGGTAATAGAAATTTGATGGATTAGGTTGTCGTCCTTTTCGTGGCTCACGACGTACGATCCAGGACGGAAAAACAGCGCAAAAGAAGAAAAGTGTCCCGAAACTGATGAAAATGTTCAATTTTATGCTCCAAAAACAGGTACAGCCTAGCAAGTTGGCTTCCCCCATCGTAGAGCTCTCAGAGGGCTTTCCAACAGTATGCTGTACGCCCCGTAACTCCTGACGGATCAAAAGTTATGGGCACTAGAGCGACGGATACTTGGTCACAAGCCCATGCCCTCGGTTTACGGGCCCAACCTCTACGTGAAGTGAAGTTGTCTTGCCCAAGGTGTAGACGGATTCGGTAATAGAAATATGATAGATTAGGTTGTCGTCCTTTTCGCAGCTCAGGACGTATGATTCGAGATGGAAAAACAGCACAAAAGAAGAAAAGTATCCCGAAACTGATGAAAATGTTTGATTTAGGCTCCGAAAAGAGGCGCAGGCTAGCAGGCTTGCTACCTACGTCGTAGAGCTTTCCAACGGTATGTTGTGCGCCGCGTAACTCCTTACGGATCAAAAGTTATGGGCACCGGAGCGACGGATACCTGGTCATAAGCCCCACGCTCTCGGTTTGCTGGCCCAGCCTCTACAAGAAGTGAAGTTGTCTTGCCCAAGGTGCCGTGGGATTCGGTAATAGAAATGTGATGGATTAGGTTGTTGTACTTTTCGCAGCTCACGAAGTACGATCCGGGACAAAAAAACAGTGCAAAAGAAGAAAAGTATCCCGAAATTGATGAAAATGTTTGATTTTAGGCTCTAGAAAGAGGCGCAGCCGAGAAGGTTTACGGCCTACGTCGTAGACCTCTCGTAGAGCTTTCCAACGGTATGCTGTGCGCTGCGGAACTCCTTACGGATCAAAAGTTATGGGTACCGGAGGGACGGATACCTAGTCATAAGCCCCACGCCCTCGATTTGTTGGCCCAGCCTCTACGTGAAGTGAAATTGTCTTGCCTAAGGTGCCGTAGAATTTGGTAATAGAAATATGATGGATTAGATTGTCGTCCTTTTCGCGGCTCACGACGTACGATCTGGGACGGAATATTAGCGCAAAAGCATAAAAGTGTCCAAAAACTGATGAAAATGTTCAATTTTGGGCTCTGAAAATAGGTGCAACCGAGCAAGCTTGCTGCCTCCGTCATAGAGCTCTTGGAGTGCTTTCCAACGGTATGCTGTGTGACACGTAACTCCTTACGGATCAAAACTTACGGCTACTAGAGTGATGGATTCCTGGTCACAAGCCGCACGCCCTTGGTTTGAGCGCCCAGCCACTAGGCGAAGTGAAGTTGTCTTGCCCAAGGTTCTGTGGGATTCGGTAATAGAAATGTGATGGATTAGGCAGTCGTCCTTTTCGCGGCTCACAACATACGATCCAGGACCGAAAAACAGTGCAAAAGAAGGAAAGTGTCCGAAAACTGATGAAAACATTCTATTTTGAGTTCTGAAAATAGGCACAGCCGAGCAAGCTTGCTGACCACATCGTAGAGCCCTCGGAGAGCTTTCCGATGGTATGTTGTGCCCCGCGTAACTCCTTATGGATCAAAAGTTATGGGCCACGGAGCAATGGATACCTGGTCACAAGCCTACACCCTCGGTTTGCGGGCCCAACCCCCACGTGAAGGGAAGTTTTCTTGCCCAAGGTGCCAAGGGATTTGGGATTAGAAATGTGATGGATTAGGTCGTATTCCTTTTCAAGGCTCACGACGTACAATCCGAGACGAAAAAACAGCGCAAAAGAAGAAAAGTGTCCAAAAACTGATGAAAACGTTCGATTTTGGGATACAAAATCAAGCACAGTCGAGCAGGCTTGCTGCCCACGTCGTAGAGCTCTCGTAGAGCTTTCCAACAGTATGCTGTGCACCGCGTAACCCCTTACAGATCGAAAGTTATAGGGACCGGAGCGAGGGATACCTGGTCATAAGCCCCACGCCCACGGTTTACTGGCCCAGCTTCTACTTGAAGTGAAGTTGTCTTGCCTAAGGTGCTGTGGGATTCAGTAATAGAAATGTGATGGATTAGGTTGTCGTCCTTTTCGCGGCTCTTGACATACGATTCGGGATAAAAAAAATAGCGCAAAAGAAGAAAAATATCCCGAAATGGATGAAAATGTTCAATTTTAGGCTTTGAAAAGAGTTACAGCCGAGAAAGTTGCTGCCCATGTCGTAGAGCTCTCGTAGAGATTTCCAACGGTATGTTGTGCACCGCGTAACGCCTTACGGATCAAAAGTTATGGGCACCGGAGCGACGGATACCTGGTCACAAGCCCCACGCCCTCGGTTTGCTGGCTCAGCCTCAACGTGAAGTGAAGTTGTCTTGCCCAAGGTGCAATAGGATTCAGTAATAGAAATGTGATAGATTAGGTTGTCGTCCTTTTCGAAGCTCACGACGTACGATCCGGGACGGGAAAACAGCACAAAAGAAGAAAAGTTTTTCAAAAATGATGAAAACGTTTGATTTTGGGCTCTGAAAACAGGAGCAACCGAGTAGGCTTGCTGCCCCCATCGTAGAGCTCTAGGAGAGCTTTCCAACGGTATGTTGTATGTCGCGTAGCTCCTTACGCATCAAAAGTTATGGGCACCGGAGCGACAGATAGCTGGTCAAAAGCCCCACGCCCTTGGTTTGCGGGCCCAGCCTCTACATGAAGTGAAGTTGTCTTGCCCAAGGTGCCATGGGATTCAGTTATAGAAATGTGATGAATTAGGTTGTCGTCCTTTTCGCGTCTCACGACGTACGCTCCGGGACAGAAAAACAGCGCAAAAGAATAAAAGTGTCCCAAAACTGATGAAAATGTTTGATTTTGGGCTCCGAAAACAGGCGCAACCGAGCAGGCTCTATGCCCCCATCGTAGAGCTCTCGGATAGCTTTCCAACGGTATGCTGTGCGCCGCGTAACTCTTAACAGATCAAAAGGTATGGGCACCGGAGTGATGGATACCTGGTTACAAGCCCCACGCCCTCGGTTTACGGGCCCAACCTCTACGTGAAGTGAAGTTTTCTTGCCCAAGGTACCGTGGGATTCGGTAATAGAAATGTGATGGATTAGGTTGTCGTCCTTTTTGCGGCTCACGACGTACGATCCGGGATGGAAAAACATTGTAAAAGAAGAAAAGTATCCCGAAACTGATGAAAAAATTTGATTTTGGGCTCCGAAAAAAGGCGCAGTCGAGCAAGCTTGCTGCCCACGTTGTAGAGCTCTCGGAGAGCTTTCCAACGGTATGCTGTTCGCCGCGTAACTCTTTACGGATCAAAAGTTATGGGCACCGGAGCGACGGATACCTGGTCACAAACCCCACGCCCTCGGTTTGCAGGCCCAGCCTCTACGTGAAGTGAAGTTGTCTTGCCTAAGGTGCCATGGGAATCGATACAATAGAAATGTGATGGATTAGGTTGTCGTCCTTTTCGCGGCTCACGATGTACAATCCGGGATTGAAAAATAGCGCAAAAGAAGAAAAATGTCCCGAAACTAATGAAAATGTTCGATTTTGGGCTCCGAAAACAGGCGCAGCCGAGCAAAATCTCTGCCCCCAACGTAGAGCTCTCAGAGAGCTTTCCAACGGTATGCTGTGCGCCATGTAACTCCTAACGGATCAAATGCCCATACCAGAGCGACGGATACCTGGTCACAAGCCCTACGCCATCGGTTTACGGGCCCAACCTCTACGTGAAGTGAAATTGTCTTGCCCAAGGTGCCGTGGGATTCGGTAATAGAAATGTGATGGATTAGGTTGTCGTCCTTTTTGCGACGCACGACGTACAATCCGGGACGGAAAAACATTGCAAAAGAAGAAAAGTATCCCGAAATTGATGAAAACGTTCGATTTTGGGCTCCGAAAAAGGGTGCAGCCGAGCAAGCTTTCTGCCCACGTCGTAGAGCTCTCGGAGAGCTTTCCAACTATATGTTGTGCACCACGTAACTCCTTGCAGATCAAAAGGTTTGGGCACCGGAGACGAATACCTTGTCACAAGACCCACGACCTCGGTTTGCAGGCAAAACCTCTACGTGAAGTGAAATTGTATTGCCCAAGGTGTCGTGGGAGTCGGTAATAGAAATGTGATGGATTAGGTTGTCGTCCTTTTCGTGACTCACGACGTACGATCCAAGATAGAAAAACAGCGCAAAAGAAGAAAAGTGTCCCGAAACTGATAAAAATGTTCAATTTTGGGCTCCAAAAACAGGCACAGCTTAGCAAGCTGGCTGCCCCTATCATAGAGCTCTCAGAGAGCTTTGCAACAGTATGCTGTGCGCCCCGTAATTCCTTACGGGTCAAAAGTTATGGGCACCAGAGCGACGGATACCTGGTCACAAGCCCCACGCCCTCGGTTTATAGGCCCAGCCTCTACGTGAAGTGAAGTTGTCTTGCCCAAGGTACCGACGGATTCGGTAATAGAAATGTGATGGATTAGGTTGTCGTCCTTTTCGTGACTCAGGACGTACAATCTGGGATGGAAAAATAGCGCAAAAGAAGAAAAGTATCCCGAAACAGATGAAAATGTTTGATTTTAGGCTTTGAAAAGAGTCGATGTAATACCCGAGCCCGGAATGTGAAAAATTTTTGTTTATTATTTTGAAAATTATATTTCCTTAAATTCTTTGTGAATTAATTGTTACTTTCTCGCCAACGCAACATACATTGCATTTAAGGAGCGATAGCTAGATAACGATTTCCAGACCTCAACAAATAGTGAAACTAGTATTTAGATGACTTAAATTTTATATTTTAAATGTTGCTAGCTTTAATTGATCTTACCTTAGCTAAAACGGCTTTAAAACGCGCAAAATAGGGCCCTTTGACCAAGTCTTAAGTTGTTTGACCTTGGACCTTTGACTTGTTGACCATTTAACACTTATAAGCTAAAAAACTAAGCAAAATAAAAAGAGAAACAGCAGCAAAACAGTGAGGAGCTGGCCGAAATAAGAGAGAAAGAAAAAAAAAATATTCAACCTTCCAATCGATCAATCTTCGCGTGAGCTCGTGCGGGGTGGTTTCCGAGGCAACCAACGTTGTTTTCCTAGCGACTAGGAGTACCTAAGGTGAGGGAAGCATGTTATTTGCGCATTTATACGTTGTATATGTTAACTTTGTCAATTTTTAGATTTATCCGTAGATCGTTATTTAAAGCGATTTGATGCTTCTAGAATGTTCCTTGGCATTTGTAGAACATGTATTTATAGCTTTGTAATATTTTCTGCGGTTAAATGTTGTGATTGCAATTTAAATTGATCAATGAATAGTAATTTGTGAATAGTAAAACCTTGAAACGTTGAAGTTGCGCTGTTATGCTTTCTGTTGATGTAGAAATGTGCTAGGTATGCTAGAATGCTAAAATGTGTGGTTTGTTTGGGTTGCGTAGTGGAAAAAATGAGAGTTATGCCTTTGGGAAAGTCGGGGTCGTTTAGGTCGACTTTAGCGTTTTCTCGTTTTGCGTGTTGGCATTGCTTCGGGAAGCCATGGAAGCACTTTTGGTGCGATTATGGCGTTGGTTGGGTGTTTGGTTGTTATAGTTGTAGTTCAAACGAGAAAGGGGGAAATCGGGGCTTTGTGCGAGTTCTAGGGTAAAGTAAGGTTTCGGGGTCTTTAGACGTGCCTTATGGTGACCTAGGAGGGTTGGCAAAGTCGGTTTCCAGAACTCGTGGCTCGTTTGGAAATGGTAGCGTTTTGATAGTTGGGGCCGATTTGTGTTTTTGTGTGTTTTCTTGTCTTTATGCCTATAGAATGCTTAGAATTACTTGAAATACTTGTTTGAGTTGTTTTGGATTGAATTTCTTATCAATTGCTGCTATTGCGTGCGAGAGTAGCCTACTTTGTTATTCTCCCACGTGTGGCTTTATCGCTTGTTTATCGCCTTGTATCGAGTCTTGCATTGCATAGTGTCTCACGCGTGAGTGATGGGCCTCTCTGGGTAGCCTTGGGTTGCCAGTGTTGGTTGCTCTAGCTCTGCTGCTATTCCCTTTCTCGCTTGGGTTGCCTCCCAGGGAGATTTGGGTCGTAGGTTGATGGATACTTCCGGGGTATTCCAAACTGGTGTTATAAGGTAGTTTGGGCTGGCGCGTCGTCATCGAATTTGTGTTTGAAAGTTGCTCGTGAAAAGAGTATCATATCCTTTGAATGAGTGTTTGCAGCTTTAAATACTTGCCTTGCTTTATTGTTGGCTTTGGTTGTATCTTTATATGAATTGTATGAATTGTATGTATTGCTTGGCTAATTGCATTGCATACTCCTCTCATCTCCGTCCTTGAGACCAATTTCCCTCGCTGAGCAATAGTTTTTGCTCATTCCTCTTTATACTATGTTTTACAGGAGTAGTTGAAGTAGACCCTCTCGAGGTAATAGAGGAGGAGGAGCAGGTGGAGGTGTTTCCGTGATAACACTTCCCTGCTTTGCTGGTGGTTGATTACCAGTTTTTGTGCGAACCTTACTTGTTATGTATATTGCGTGGAGGTCGCTTAATTTTGAGGCTTGTAGCCTTATGTATATTTTCTACTTTGAGGCCTCTATGGTCTTATGTTGTATAAGTTGAAAGAATGTAAAGTTGTAACTTATACTCCTGTGACTAGTAAGAGAATGCATGCTTATGGAATTGATTAGTGGCATAAGTACTTGTGTAGTAAGCATATCATGTTTGGTTTGGAAGTTGGATAATAAGAAATGTATCTTTTAAAGAAAGTTGGTTTGTTTTGATTATTATATGGCTTTCGCAAGTATTATATTGATTTTAGGGTTTTCGGATCGTCCGCGGTACAGAGGAGACTCCGTCCGTGTGTCGGGTCCGGGCTTGGCCTTTTGCGGGGTCGGGTCGGGGCGTGATAGGCGCAGCTGAGCGGGCTTGCTGCCTACGTCGTAGATCTCTCGTAGAGCTTTCCAACGGTATGTTGTGCGCCACGTAACTCCTTACAGATCAAAAGTTATGGGCACCGGAGCGACAAATACCTGGTCACAATCCCCACGCCCTCGGTTTGCTGGCCCAGCCTCTACATGAAGTGAAGTTGTCTTGCCCAAGGTGCCGTGGGATTCGGTAATAGAAATGTGATGGATTAGGTTGTTGCCCTTTTCACGGCTCACGACGTACGATCCGGGACGGAAAAACAGTGCAAAAGAAGAAAAGTATCCCGAAACTGATGAAAATGTTCAATTTTAGGCTCTGAAAAGAGGTGCAGCCGAGCAGGCTTACTACCTACGTCGTAGAGCTCTCGTAGAGCTTTCCAACGGTATGCTGTGCGCCGCGTAACTTCTTACGGATCAAAAGTTATTGGCACCGGAGGGATGGATACCTGGTCACAAGCCCCACGCCCTCGGTTTGCTGGCCCAGCCTCTACATGAAGTGAAGTTGTCTTGCCCAAGGTGCTGTGGGATTCGGTAATAGAAATATGATGGATTAGGTTGTCGCCCTTTTCACGGCTCACGACGTACGATCCGGGACGGAAAAACAGTTCAAAAGAAGAAAAGTCTCCCAAAACTGATGAAAATGTTCGATTTTAGGCTCTGAAAAGAGGTGCAGCCGAGCAGGCTTGCTGCCTACGTCGTAGAGCTCTCGTAGAGCTTTCCAACAGTATGCTGTGCGCTGCGTAACTTCTTACGGATCAAAAGTTATGGGCACAGGAGGGATGGATACCTGGTCACAAGCCCCATGCCCTCGGTTTGCTGGCCCAGCCTCTACGTGAAGTGAAATTGTCTTGCCTAAGGTGCCATGGGATTCGGTAATAGAAATGTGATGGATTAGATTGTTGTCTATTTGCGCGGCTCACGACGTACGATCTTGGACGGAAAATCAGCGAAAAAGTAGAAAAGTGTCTGAAAACTGATGAAAATGTTCAATTTTGGGCTTTGAAAACAGGTGCAACCGAGCAAGCTTGCTGCCCCCGTCATAGAGCTCTTGGAGTGCTTTCCAACGGTATGCTGTGCGACACGTCACTCCTTACGAATAAAAATTTACGCGCACCGGAGCGGCGGATTCCTGGTCACAAGCCGCACGCCCTTGGTTTGCGGGCCCAGCCACTAGGTGAAATGAAGTTTTCTTGCCCAAGGTTCCGTGGGATTCGGTAATAGAAATGTGATGGATTAGGCAGTCGTCCTTTTTGCGGCTCACGACGTACGATCCAGGACCGAAAAATAGCGCAAAAGAAGGAAAGTATCCCGAAACTGATGAAAACATTCGATTTTGAGCTCTGAAAATAGGCACAGCTGATCAAGCTTGCTGCCCACGTCGTAGAGCTCTCGGAGAGCTTTCCGACGGTATGCTGTGCCCCGCGTAACTCCTTACGGATCAAAAGTTATGGGCCACGGATCAACGGATACCTGGTCACAAGCCCTACGCCCTCGGTTTGCGGGCCCAGCCCCCACGTGAAGGGAAGTTGTCTTGCCCAAAGTGCCATGGGATTTGGGAATAGAAATGTGATGGATTAGATCGCCTTCTCTTTCGAGGCTCAGGACGTACGATCCGGGACCAAAAAACAGTGCGAAAGAAGAAAAGTGTTTGGAAACTGATAAAAACGTTCGATTTTGGGCTCCAAAAACAAGCGCAGCCGAGTAGGCTTGCTACCCACGTCGTAGAGATCTCGTAGAGCTTTCCAACGGTATGTTGTGCGCCGCGTAACCCCTTACAGATCAAAAGTTATGGGCACCAGAGCGACGGATACCTGGTCACAAGCCCCACGCCCTCGGTTTGCCGGCCCAGCCTCTAAGTGAAGTGAAGTTGTCTTGCGCAAGGTGCCATGGGATTCGGTAATAGAAATGTGATGGATTAGGTTATCGTCCTTTTCGCGGCTCACGATGTACGATCCAGGACGGAAAAATAGTGCAAAAGAAGAAAAGTATCACGAAACTGATGAAAATGTTCGGTTTTAGGCTCCGAAGAAAGGCACAGCAGAGCAGGCTTGCTACCCACGTCGTAGAGCTCTTGTACAGCTTTCTAATGGTATGCTGTGCGCCGCATAACTCCTTACGGATCAAAAGTTAAGGGCACCGGAGCGACGGATACCTGGTCACAAGCCCCACGCCCTTGGTTTGCTGGCCCAGCCTCTACATAAAGTGAAGTTGTCTTGCCTAAGGTGCCGTGGGATTCGGTAATATAAATGTGATGGATTAGGTTGTCGTCCTTTTCGCGGCTTAGGACGTACGATGTGGGACGGAAAAACGGCGCAAAAGAAAAAAAGTATCCTAAAACTGATGAAAACGTTCAATTTTGGGCGCTGAAAATAGGCGCAGCTGAGCTGGCTGGCTGCCCACGTCATAGAGCTCTCATAGAGCTTACCAACGGTATGCTGTGCGCCGCATAAATCCTTACGGACCAAAA
>NW_026291512.1:0-37071 GCF_023091745.1 Budorcas taxicolor
AATGAAACGGAAACCCTAATGACTAGGTAGTCCTGCTAAGTGTTGATCACTTGGATATTGTGTGGAAATTATATGCTTAGTGGGCTGCCCGTAAATGTCTTATAACTTCAAATGTGATTTTGACCATTGCATGTTGACAAATAAGCTTTTCTTGCATCCGAACCCATGTTGATATCATTGCATGTTGAATAATCTTATCACCTGATCACGTGGGCTTCATAATGAGTTATATGGCCTGTTTTACATGTGTTACATGGCTGCCCGTTTAATTTTCATATAACCCTATATGCGTTTCAAGTGAAATTTCCTGTCTTATAGTGCCCTACTTGTTTACCTGTCAATGTGCAATCTTATGACTGTCCGGGGGCAACCTACTTTGTTGTCCTTCTACTGTGATATATTACCTGTCATGAATGTGCATTGCATACAAGGTTGCAACCTTTCCTGTTGGCATGGTAGCGATCACGCACACCGGGCGGTATCGGGCTTCCCGGTGTACCCGTGACTACCATGGTCCCATTCCCTCTCTCGCTTGGGGGCTAGACTTCCTCGGAGAGTTGGGTCGTACGATTTTGTGGATTTAGGATTTCAGGGTACATCCGGAGTACACCCACCTGGCGTGTTTGGGGGATGATTTGAAGTCGGCCACAACAACTGATTCTGAAACTGATCTGAGAGCAAAAGCTCACCATATCCTTTTATTATGTGTATAAGTAGTCTCGCTTGGTTCCTAGAGAACCTCGGGGAGGAAAGACTGGTATTCCTGTTCCTGTATCTTATATCATTGTTATATTCATGCTTGAAAAAAAGATTTTCATAAGTTGAACCGGAAAATGAGCTTCAAAACTTATTTCTCGTTCCCCCTCGCTGAGTTCATAAGGACTCAACCTTTTTTATCATCTCAGGTGAAGAAAACCCAGAACAGGTACCCGAGGACGGTGTGCCTAATGATGAATCCCTGGAGTGATTGCCTACCATTGTTTGTTTTTGCTTGAATGTGACTACTTGTGAACTTTATGTTACTTGAAGACTATTTCCTTTTATGTTGCTCGATGTCGTGATGTAAAAGACCCCCGTTGTAATTTGGGGTCTAATTTTGGTTTGTACTTATATTAAGTAGACTGATGCTAGACATGACACTACTATGATCATTTTTACTTTTATTATCCGCTAGTATCTATCATAGGTTATGATGCTCTAGTTAAGGACTAAGTAAATGAACTTATCCAATCTTAACAGGTACTCGCTATTAGGCTAAGATCAACAGGTACTTTCGTATGAGGATAAATAAACAAACGAGACATAGTATCGTGCTAGGTTATAAATCAAACGGGATGCCGAAATAACCAATAGGCAATTCAATTGATGGTAAAATAGTAATCTTAGTTGGAAATGAAATTGAGATGGTAAATTTTGAGGCGTTTAGAGAACTAGGTCAAACCAAATAGCCCAATTACAGCCGTTATGCTTCCAGTTTTCTGAAAAATTTTGGAGTCTAGATAAAACGTTAAGTGCTAAACCTCCTTGAACGATTAAGTACGTGAAAGGATTTGAATGTTTAGATCACACCCTAGTCTAACCTTTATAGGTCGGGTTGAGGCGTGACAATCTTTGCCAAGACAACTTCCATTCAAGTAGAGGCTGGGCCCGCAAACCGAGACCGTAGGGCTTGGGACCAGGTTTACGTCGCTCCGGTGCCCATAACTTTTGATTCGTAAGGATTTACACGTCGCACAGCAAACCGTTGGAAAGCTCTCTAAGAGCTCTACGACGGGGGCAGCAAGCTTGCTCGGCTGCGCCTGTTTTTGGAGTCCAAAATCAAACGTTTTCATAAGTTTTGGGACCCTTTTCTTCTTTTGCGCAGTTTTTCCATCACGGATCGTAGATCGTGAGCCGCGAAAAGGACGACAACCTAATCCATCACATTTCTATTACCGAATCCCATGGTACCTTGGCAAGACAACTTCGATTCAATTAGAGGCTGGGCCCGCAAACCAAGGCCATGGGCTTTGAGACCAGGTCTCTGTTGAAAGCTCTCTGAGAGCTCTAGGACGGAGGCAGCAAGCCTTCTCGGCTGCGCCTATTTTCGGAGGCCAAAATCAAACGTTTTCATAAGTTTAGGGACACTTTTCTTCTTTTGCACAGTTTTTTCCGTGCAGGATCGTACGTCGTGAGCTGCGAAAAGGACGACTACCTAATCCATCACATTTCTATTACCGAATCCCACGACACCTTGAGCAAGACAACTTCGTTTCACGAAGAGGCCGGGCCTACAAACCGAGGACGTGGGCTTGGGACCAGGTCTCCGTTGCTCCGATGCCCATAACTTTTGATTCGTAAGGAGTTACGCAGCGCACAGTATACTGTTGGAAAGCTCTTCGAAATCGCTACGACATGGGCATCAACCCTGCTCGGCTGCCCCTATTTTCGAAGCCCAAAATCGAACAATTTAATCAGTTTTGGGTCAGTTTTCTTCTTTTGTGCTATTTTTCCGTCCCGGATCGTATGTCGTGAGCCGTGACAAGGACGACTACCTAATCCATCACCATTTCTATTATCGAATTCCACGACACCTTGGGCAAGACAACTTCGCTTCAGGTAGAGGCTGGGACTGCAACCGAGGGCGTAGGTCTTGGGACTAGGTCTCCGTCGCTCCGGTGCCCATAACTTTCGATCCGTAAAGAGTTACCCGGCGCACAGTATACCGTTGGAAAGCTCTCCGAGTGCTCTACGATAGAGGCATCAACACTTCTTCGCTGCGCCTATTTTTGGAGACGAAAATCGAATGTTTTCGTCAGTTTTGAGATACTTTTTTTCTTTTGCGCTGTTTTTCTGTCCCGGATTGTAAGTCGTGAGCTGCAAAAAGATGACAACCTAATCCATCACATTTCTATTACCGAATCCCATGGTACCTTGGTCACGACAACTTCGTTTCACATAGAGGCTGGGCCCACAAACCGAGACCGTTGGGCTTGGGACCAGGTCTCCATCGCTCCGGTGCCCATAACTTTTGATCCGTAAGGAGTTACCCGACGCACAGCATACTGTTGGAAAGCTCTCTGAGAGCTCTACGATGTGGTTAGCAAGTCTGCTCAGCTGTGCCTATTTTTAGAGCCCAAAATTGAAAGTTTTCATAAGTTTTGGAACACTTTTTCTTTTTTGCGCTGTTTTTCCTTCCCGGATGTTACGTCGTGAGCCGCTAAAAAGAAGACAACCTAATCCATCACATTTCTATAACCAAATCCCACGGCACCTTGGGCAAGACAACTTTGCTTCACGTAGAGGTTGGGCCCGCAAACTGAGGACGTTGGGCTTGGAACTAGGTCTTTATCGCTCTGATGCCCATAACTTTTGATCCGTAAGGAGTTACGAGGCGCACAGTATCCCATTGGAAAGCTCTCCAAAAGCGCTATGACGGGGGCACCAACCATGTTCAGGTGCCCCTGTTTTCGGAGCCCAAAATTGAACATTTTCAATAGTTTCGGGACTCTTTTCTTCTTTTGCGCTGTTTTTTCATCCCGGATCGTACGTCGTGAGCCGCAAAAAGGACGACTACCTAATCCATCACATTTCTATTCCTGAATCCCATGACACCTTGGGCAAGACAACTTCGCTTCATGTAGAGGTTGGGCCCGCAAACCGAAGGCGTAAGGCTTGGACCAAGTCTCCGTCACTTCGGTGCCCATAACTATTGATACGTAAGGAGTTACCCGGTGCACAGCATACAGTTGGAAAACTCTCTGAGAGCTCTACGGTAAGGGTTGCAACTCTTCTTCGCAGCGCCTATTTTCAGAGCCCAAAATCAATTGTTTTAATTAGTTTCGGGACACTTTTTATCTTTTGCGTTGTTTTTTCATCCCGGATCGTACGTCGTGAGCATAGAAAAGGACGACAACCTAATCCATCACATTTCTGTTACCGAATCCGAAAATACCTTGGCCAAGACAACTTCGATTCATGTAGAAGCTGGGCCCGCAAACTGAGGCCGTGGGGCTTGGGACCAAGTCTCCGTCACCCCGGCACCAATAAATTTTGATCCATAAGGAGTTATGCGGCGCACAACATACCGTTGGAAAGCTCTCTGAGAGCTCTACGACGGGGGTAGCATGCCTGCTCAGCTGCGCCTGTCTTTGGAAGCCAAAATAGAATGTTTTCATAAGTTTTAGGATACTTTTTTTCTTTTGCAAAGTTTTTCCGTGCCGGATTGTACGTCGTGAGCCACAAAAAGGACGACTACCTAATCCATCATATTTCTATTACCAAATCCCACGATACCTTGCGCAAGACAACTTCGCTTCACGTAGAGGCTGGGCCCGCAAACCGAGGACGTGGGGCTTGTAACCAGGTCTCTGTTGCTCCGGTGCCCATAACTTTTGATCCGTAAGGAGTTACGCAGCGCATAGTTTACCGTTGGAAAGCTCTCCGAAAGCGCTACAATGGGGGCATCAACCCTACTCGGCTGGGCCTGTTTTCGGAGCCCAAAATCAAACGTTTTCATCAGTTTTGGGACACTTTTGTTCTTTTGCGATGTTTTTTCGTCCCGGATCCTACGTCGTGAGCCACAAAAGGAAGACAACCTAATCCATCACATTTCTATTACTGAATCCCACGGTACCTTGGGCAAGACAACTTCGCTTCACATAGAGGCTGGGCCCGCAAACCGAAGGCGTGGGGCTTGGGACCAGGTCTACGTCGCTCCGGTGCCCATAACTTTTGATCCGTAAGGAGTTACGCGGTGAATAGCATACCGTTGGAAAGATCTTCGAGAGCTCTACGATTGGGGCAGCAACCCTGCTATGCTACGCCTATTTTTGGATCCTAAAATCAAACATTTTTATCTGTTTCGGGACACTTTTCTTATTTTGCACTATTTTTCCGTCCCAGATCTTACGTCATGAGCCGCGAAAAAGACAATAACCTAATCCATCATATTTCTAATCTCGAATCCCACAGCACTTTGTGCAAGACAACTTCGCTTCACGTAGAGGCTGGGCCTGCAAACCGAGGGCATATGGCTTAGGACCAGGTCTCCTTCGTTCCGGTGCCCATAACTTTTGACCCGTAAGGAGTTACGCAGCGCACAGCATACCATTGGAAAGATCTCCAAGAGTTCAACGATAGGGGCAGCATGCCTGCTCAGTTGCGCCTATTTTTGGATGCCAATTTCGAACATCGTCATCAATTTCTGGACACTTTTCTTCATTTACGATATTTTTTGTCCCGGATAGTACGTCGTGAGTGGCGAAAAGGACGACTGCCTAATCATCACATTTTTATTCCCGAATCCTACAGTACCTTGGGCAAGACAACTTCACTTCATGTAGAGGCTTTGCTCGCAAACCGAGGGCGTAGGGCTTGGGACCAGGTTTCCGTTGCTTTGGTGCCTATAACTTTTGATCTGTAAGGAGTTACGCGGCGCACAACTTACCGTTGGAAAGCTCTCCGAGAGTTCTACGATAGAGGCAGCAAGCCTGCTTTGCTGTGCCAGTTTCGGGGGCCAAATTCGAACGTTTTCATTAGTTTTGGGACACTTTTCTTTATTTGCATTGTTTTTCTATCCCGGATCGTACGTCGTGAGCCGCGAAAAGGACTACTACCTAATCCATCACATTTCTTTTACCAAATCCCATGGTACCTTAGGCAAGACAACTTCGCTTCACTTAGAGGTTGGGCCCGCAAACCGAGGACGTGGGGCTTGCGACTAGGTCTCCGTCGCTCCAGTGCCCATAACTTTTGATCCGTAAGGAGTTACGAGGCGCACAGTATACCTTTGGAAAGCTCTCCAAAAGCTTTACGACGGGTGCAGCAACCCAGCTTGGCTGCCCCTGTTTTCAGAGACCAAAATTGAACATTTTCATCAGTTTCGGGACACTTTCCTTCTTTTGCACTATTTTTCCATCCCAGATCGTACGTCATGAGGCGCAGAAAGGACGACAACCTAATCCATCACATTTCTATTCCGAATCTCATGGCACCTTGGGCAAGACAACTTCGCTTGACGTAGAGGCTGGGCCGCAAGCCGACGGCGTAGGGCTTGGGACCAGGTCTCCGTCGCTCCGTTGCCCATAACTTTTGATCCGTAAGGAGTTACCTGGCGCACAGCAAACCGTTGGAAAGCTCTTCGAGAGTTCTACGATAGGGGCAGCAACCTTTCTATGCTGCGCCTATTTTCGAAGCCCAAAATCGAACGTTTTCATCAGTTTTGGGATACTTTTCTTCTTTTGCACTGTTTTTTCCGTCCTGGATCGTACGTCGTGAGCTGCGAAAAGGAACACAACCTAATCCATCACATTTTTACTACTGAATCCCACGGTACATTGGCCAAGACAACTTCGATTCAAGTAGAGGCTAGGCCGCAAACCAAGGCCGTGAGGCTTGGGAGCAGGTCTCCGTCGCTCCGGTGCCTATAACTTTTGCTCCGTAAGGAGTTATGCGTCGCACAACATACCGTTGGAAAGCTCTCTGAGAGCTCTATGACGGGGGCAGCAAGCCTGCTTAGCTGTGCCTATTTTTGGAGTCCAAAATTGAACATTTTCATAAGTTTCGGGACATTTTTCTTCTTTTGCGCAGTTTTTTCGTGCCGGTTCGTACGTCATGAGCCGCGAAAGGAAAACTACCTAATCAATCACATTTCTATTACCGAATTGCATGGCACCTTAGGCAAGACAACTTCGCTTCACGTAGAGGCTGGGCCCGCAAACCGAGGATGTGGGGCTTGGGACCTGGTCTCCGTTGCTCCGGTGCCCATAACTTTTGATCTGTATGGAGTTTTGCGGCGTACAGTATACAGTTGGAAAGCTCTCTGAAAGCACTACGATGGGGGCAGCAACCCTGCTCAGTGGCGCATATTTTCAGAGCACAAAATCGAACAGTTTCATCAGTTTTGGGACACTGTTCTTCTTTCGTGTTGTTTTTTCGTCGCGGATCATACGTCGCGAGCCGCGAAAAGGACGGCTACATAATCCATCATATTTTATTACCGAATGCCACGGCACCTTAGGCAAGAGAACTACGATTCACGTAGAAGCTGGGCACTCAAATCAAGGGCGTGGGGCTTGGGACCAGATCTCCGTCGCTCCGGTGCGCATAACTTTTGATTTGTAAAGAGTTACACAGCACATAGCATACCGTTGGAAAGCTCTTCGAGAGCTCTACGACGGCGGCAGCAACCCTGCGTTGCTGCACCTGTTTTCAGAGACGAAAATCGAACGTTTTCATCATTTTCCGGACACTTTTCTTCTTTGCGCTGTTTTTCCGTCCCGGATCTTACGTCGTGAGCCGCAAAAAAGAAGACAACCTAATCCATCACATTTCTATTACCGAATCCCACGACACCTTGGGCAAGACAAATTCGCTTCAAGTAGAGGCTGGGCCCGTAAACCGAGGGTGTGGGGCTTGGGACCAGGTCTCCGTTGCTCCGATACCAATAACTTTTGATCCGTAGGAGTTACGCGGCGCACAACAGACCGTTGTGAAGCTCTTCAAGAGCTTTACGACGGGGGCAGCAACCCTGCTTAGCTGCGCCTATTTTTGGAGCCCAAAATCGAATGTTTTTATCAGTTTTGATACACTTTTCTTCTTTTGTACTATTTTTTCATCACGGATCTTATGTCGTGAGCCGCGAAAAGGAAGACAACCTAATCCATCACATTTCTATTACTGAATACCATGGCACCTTGGGCAAGACAACTTCGCTTCACGTAAAGGCTGGGCCTGCAAATTGAGGAGTGGGGCTTGGGACTAGGTCTCTGTCGCTCCGGTGCCCATAACTTTTGATCCGGAAGGAGTTACGAGGCGCACAGTATACCGTTGGAAAACTCTCCGAAAGTGCTACGACGAAGGCATCAACCATACTCGGCTGCCCTTGTCTTTGGAGCCCAAAAATCGAACATTTTAATAAGTTTCGAGACACTTTTCTTCTTTTGCGCTGTTTTTCCGTCCCAGATCGTAAGTCGTGAGCCGCGAAAAGAACGACAACCTAATCCATCATATTTCTATTACCGCATCCCACGGTACCTTGGGCTAGACAACTTCGATTCACGTAGAGGCTGGGCCTACAAACCGAGGCCGTAGAGCTTGGGACCAGGTCTCCGTCACTCCGGTGCGCATAACTTTTGATTCGTAAGGAGTTACGTGGCACACGACATACCGTTGGAAAGCTCTTCGAGAGCTCTACGACGAGGGCAGCAACCCTACTCAACTGTGCCTATTTTTGGAGCCCAAAATCAAACATTTCATCAGTTTCAGGACACTTTTCTTCTTTGCGCTATTTTTCCGTCCCGGATCTTCCGTCATGAGCCGTGAAAAAGAAGACAACCTAATCCATCACATTTCTATTACCAAATCCCATGGCACGTTGGGCAAGACAACTTCACTTCACGTAGAGTCTGGGCCTGCAAATTGAGAGTGGGGCTTGGGACTAGGTCTCTGTCGCTCCGGTACCCATAACTTTTGATCCGTAAAGAGTTACGCGGCTCAAAGTATACTGTTGGAAAACTCTCCGAGAGTTCTACGATAGGGGCAACAAGCCTGCTCAACTGCGCCTGTTTTCGGAGGCAAAATTTGAATTGTTTTCATCAGTTTTGGACACTTTTCTTCATTTGCGCTGTTTTTTCATCCTGGATCGTACGTCGTGAGGCAGGAAAAGGACGATTACCTAATCCATAACATTTCTATTACCGAATCCCACGATACCTAGGGCAAGACAACTTCACTTCACGTACAGGCTGGGCACGCAAACCGAGGGCGTAGGGCTTCGGATTTGGACTTCGTTGCTCCGGTGCCCATAACTTTTGATCCGCAAGGAGTTACACGTCGCACAGCATACCGTTGGAAAGCTCCCTGAGAGCTCTACGACGGGGGCAGCAAGCTTGCTCGGCTGAGCCTATTTTCGGAGACCAAAATTGAAAATTTTCAAAAGCTTTAGGAAACTCTTCTTCTTTTGCACTGTTTTTACGTCCTGGATCTTATGTCGTGAGCCGCAAAAAGGAAGACACTCTAATCCGTCACATTTCTATTACTGAATGCCACGACACCTTAGGGAAGACAACTTCTCTTCACGTAGAGGCTGGGCCCGTAAACCGAGGGCGTGGGGCTTGGGACCAGGTCTCCGTCGCTCCGGTGCCCATAACTTTTGATCCGTAAGGAGTTACGAGGCGCACAGTATACCGTTGGAAAGCTCTCTAAAAGCACTACGACAGGGGCATCAACCCCGCTATGCTGCCCCTATTTTTGGAGCCCAAAATTGAACAATTTAATATGTTTCGGGACACTTTTCTTCTTTTGCGCTATTTTTTCGTCCCGATCGTATGCCGTGAGCCGCGAAAAGGACGACTACCTAATCCATCACATTATATTACCGAATCCCACTGCACCTTGGGCAAGACAACTTCGTTTCATGTAGAGGCTGGGCCCACAAACCGAGGGCTTGGGACTTGGGATCAGGTCTCCATTGCTCCGGTGCCCATAACTTTTGATCCGTAAGGAGCCGTTGGAAAGCTCTTCGAGAGCTCTACGACGGAGGCAACAATCCCGCCTTGCTGCGCCTATTTTCGGGGGCCCAAAATCTAAAGTTTTCATCAGTTTCGGGATATTTTTCTTCTTTTGCTATGTTTTTCCGTCCTGGATCGCACGTCGTGAGCCATGAAAAGGATGACAACCTAATCCATCACATTTCTATTACCGAATCCCATGACACCTTAGGCCAGACAACTTTGCTTCACGTGGAAGTTGGGCCCGCAAACCGAGATCGTTGGACTTGGGACCAGGTCTCCGTCGCTCTGGGGCCAATAACTTTTGATCCGTAAGGAGTTACGCGGGGCACAGCATAGCATTAGAAAGCTCTCTGAGAGCTCTATGACAGTGGCAGCCAGCTTGCTAGGATGTGCCTATTTTCGGAGTCCAAAATTGAACGTTTTCATAAGTTTCTGGACACTTTTCTTCTGTTGCACCGTTATTCTGTGCTAGATCGTACGTCGTAAGCTGCGAAAAGGACGACTACCTAATCCATCACATTTCTATTCCCGAATCCCACGGCACCTTAGGGAAGACAACTTCGCTTCATGTAGAGGCTGGGCCGGCAAACCGAGGGCAATGGGCTTAGGACCAGGTTTTCGTCACTCCGGTGCCCATAACTTTTGATCTGTAAGGAGTTACGCAACGCACAGCATACCGTTAGAAAGCTCTCTGAGAGCTCTACGATAGGGGCACCAACTGTTCTTTGCTGCGCATTTTTTCAGTGTCCAAAATTGAACATTATCATCAGTTTCAGGATACTTTTCTTCTTTTGTGTTGTTTTTTAATCTTGGATCGTACGTCGTGAGCCGCGAAAAGGACGACAATCTAATCCATCACTTTTCTATTACTAAATCCCATGGTACCTTGCGAAAGACAACTTCAATTCACGTGGTGGCTGCACCTGCAAACCGAGGGCGTGGGGCTTGGGACCAGGTCTCCGTCGCTCAGGTGCCCATAACTTTTGATCGTAAGGAGTAACGTGACGCAAAACATACCATTGGAAAGCTATTCGAGAGCTCTACGACGGGGGCAGCAAGCCTGCTTGACTGCGCCTATTTTTAGAGGCCAAAATTGAACGTTTTCATCAGTTTCGGGACACTTTTCTTATTTTGCCCTGTTTTTTCATCCCGGATTGTACGTCGTGTGCCACGAAAAGGATGACAACCTAATCCACCACATTTCTATTATCGAATCCGATGGTACCTTGGCAAGACAACTTCACTTCACATAGAGGCTGGGCCAGCAAACCAATGGCGTGAGGCTTGGGACCAGGTCTCCGTCGCTTTGGTGCCCATAACTTTTAATCCGCAAGGAGTTACACGGCGCAAAGCATACCGTCAGAAAGCTATTTGAGAGCTTTATGACGGGGGCAGCAACCCCGCTTTGCTGCGCCTATTTTTACATCCTAAAATCGAACGTTTTCATCAGTTTCGGGACATTTTTCTTCTTCTACCATGTTTTTCGTCCCGGATCTTGTGTCGTGAGCCACGAAAAGGACGACAGCCTAATCCATCACATTTCTATTACCGAATCCCATGGCACCTTGGGACCAGGTCTCCATCGCTCTGGTGCCCATAACTTTTGATCCGTAAGGAGTTATGCGGCGCACAACATACTGTTGGAAAGCTCTTTGAGAGCTCTACGAAAGGGGCAGCAACCCTGCTATGCTGCGCTTATTTTTGGAGCCCAAAATTGAATGTTTTCATTAGTTTCGGGACATTTTTTTCTTTTGCAGGGTTTTTTTTCCGTCCCAGATCTTTCGTCATGAGCCGCGAAAAGGACAACAACCTAATCCATCACATTTCTATTACCGAATCTCATGGTACCTTGGGCAAGACAACTTCGCTTCACGTAGAGGATAGGCGGGCAAACCGAGGGCGTAGGGCTTAGGACCAGGTCTCGTCGCTCCGATACCCATAACTTTTGATCCGTAAGGAGTTACGCGGCGCACAGCGTACCGTTGGAAAGCTCTCTGAGAGTTTTACAATGGGGGTAGCAAACCTGCTCGGCTGTGCCTATTTTCAGAGGATAAAATCAAACTTTTTCATCAGTTTTGGGACACTTTTCTTCTTTTGCGCAGTTTTTGTACCCGATCGTACGCCGTGAGCCGCGAAATAGACGACTACCTAATCCATCACATTTCTATTATTGAATCCAATGGCACCTTGGGTAAGACAAATTCGCTTCACGTAGAGGCTGGGCCCACAACCGAGGACATGGGGCTTGGTACTAGGTCTTCATCGCTTCATTGCCCATAACTTTTAATCCGTAAGGAGTTACGCGGCGCACAACATATCGTTGGAAAGCTCATCAAGAGCTCTACGATGGGGGCAACATGCCTGCTAGGTTACGCCTATTTTCGAAGACCAAAATCAAACATTTTCATCAATTTTGGGACACTTTTCTTATTTTTTTCATGTTTTTTCGTCCTGGATCGTACGTCGTGAGCCGCGAAAAGGACAACTACCTAATCCATCACATTTCCATTACCGAATAATAAGGACCTTGGGCAAGAAAACTTCGCTTCACGTAGAGGCTGGGCCTGCAAACTGAGGGCGTGGGCTTGGGACTAGGTCTCCGTCACTCTGGTGCCCATAACTTTTGATCTGTAAGGAGTTACGCGGTGCACAGCATACCATTGGAAGGCTTTTCGAGAGCTCTACGAAGGGGGCAGCAACCCTGCTCTACTGCGCCTATTTTTGGAGCCCAGAATCAAACGTTTTCATCAATTTTGAGACACTTTTCTTCATTTGTGCTGTTTTTCTGTCCCGGATCGTATGTCGTGAGCCACGAAAAGAACAACTACCTAATCCATCACATTTCTATTACTGAATCCTACGGTACCTTAGGCAAGACAATTTCGCTTCATGTATAGGCTGGGCCCGCAAACCAAGGCCGCGGTGCTTGGGACAAGGTGTCCGTAGGTCCGGTGCCCATAACTTTTGATCCGTAAGGAGTTACGCAGTACACAGCATACCGATGGAAAGCTCCCTGAGAGCTCTATGACGGGGGAAGCTAGCCCGCACGACAGTACCCAATTTTGGAGCCCAAAATAAACATTTTTATCAGTTTCGGGACACTTTTCTTCTTTTACGCTGTTTTTCCTTCCCGGATCTTACGTCGTGAGCCGCAAAAAGGAAGACAACCTAATCCATCACATTTCTATTACCAAATCCCACGGCACCTTGGGCAAGACAGCTTCGCTTCATGTAGACGCTGGGCCTGCAAACCGAGGACGTAGGGCTTGGGACCAGGTCTCTATCGCTCTGGTGCCCATAACTTTTGATCCGTAAGGACTTACGCGGCGCACAGCATACCATTGGAAAGCTCTCCGAGAGTTCTATGACGGGGGCAGCTAGCCTGCTCGGCTGCACCTGTTTTTAGAGCCCAAAATTGAACATTTTCATTAGTTTCGTTACACTTTTCTTCTTTTGCGCTGTTTTTCCTTCCCGGATCTTATGTCGTGAGCCGCGAAAAGGAAGACAACCCAATCCATCACATTTCTATTATCGAATCCCACGGTACCTTGGCAAGACAGCTTCACTCCACGTAGAGGCTGGGACCGCAAACCGAGGACGTGGGGCTTGGGACTAGGTCTTCGTCACTTCGGTGCCCATAACTTTTGATCTGTAAGGAGTTACGAGGGGCACAGTATACCGTTGAGAAGCTCTCCGAGAGCGCTACAACGGGAACAAAAACCCTACTCAGCTGCCCCTGTTTTCGGAGTCCAAAATCAAACATTTTCATCCGTTTTGGGATACTTTTCTTCATTTGCGCTGTTTTTTCATCCCTGATCGTACGTAGTGGGCCGCGGAAAGGACAACTACCTTATCCATCACATTTCTATTACCGAATCCCAAGGCACCTTGGGCAAGACAACTTCTTTTAACGTAGAGGCTAGGCACTCAAACTGAGGGCGTGGGGCTTGGGACCAGGTCTCCGTCGCTCCGGTGGTGCCCATAACTTTTTATCCGTAAGGAGTTACGCAGCGCACAGCATACCGTTGGAAAGCTCTTCGAGAGTTCTACGATAAGGGCAGAAACCTTGCTTTGCTGCGCCTATTTTCGGAACCTAAATTCGAACGTTTTCATCAGTTTCGGGACACTTTTTTTCATTTGCGCTGTTTTTTCCTCCCGAATCGTATGTCGAGACCCGCGAAAAGGACTACTATCTAATCCATCACATTTCTATTACTGAATCCCACGGCACCTTGGGCATGACAACTTCGCTTCACGTAGAGGCTGGGCCCGCAAATCGAGGGCGTGGGCTTGGGACCAGGTCTTTGTTGCTCTGGAGCCCATAACTTTAGATCCGCAAGGAGTTACGCAGAGCACAGCATACCGTTGGAAAACTCTTTGAGAGTTCTACAACGGGGGTAGAAAGCTTGCTCAGCTGCGCCAATTTTCAGAGGCCAAAATCGAACGTTTTCATCAGTTTTGGGATACTTTTCTTCTTTTACAAAGTTTTTTCGTGTCGGATCGTACGTCGTGAGCTGTGAAATGGACGACTACATAATCCATCATATTTCTATTACCGAATCCCATGACAGCTTGGGCAAGACAACTTTGCTTCATGTAGAGACTGGGCCAGCAAACCGAGGGCGTGGGGCTTGGGACTAGGTCTCCGTCGCTCCTATGCCCATAACTTTCGATCCGTAAGGAGTTACGCGACGCACAATATACCGTTGAAAAGGTCACCGAGAACTCTACGACGGGGGTAACAAGCCTACTCAGCTAGCTTGTTTTCGGAGGCCAAGATCAAACGTTTTCATCAATTTCAAGGCACTTTTCTTCTTTTGTGCTGTTTTTTCATCCCGGATCGTACGTCTTGAGCCGCGAAAAGGACGACTACCTAATACATCACATTTCTATTACCGAATCCCATGACATCTTGGGCAAGACAACTTCACTTCACATAGAGGCTGGGCCCACAAACCGAGGGCGTGAGGCTTGGGACCAAGTCTCCGTCACTCCGGTGCCCATAACTTTTGATCTGTAAGGAGTTACGCGGCACACAGCATACCTTTGGAAAGCTCTCCGAGGGTTCTATGATAAGGGTAGCAAGCTTGCTTTGCTCTGCCTATTTTCAGAGCCCAAATTCGAACGTTTTCATCAGTTTTGGGACACTTTTCTTCATTTGCGCAATTTTTTCGTCCCGGATCATACGTCGTGAGCCGCGAAAAGGACGACTACCTAATCATTCACATTTCTATTTCCGAATCACACGGTACCTTAGGCAATACAACTTCGCTTCATGTAGAGGCTGGGCCCGTAAACCGAAGACATAGGGTTTGGGACCAAGTCTTTGTCGCTTCGGTGCCCATGACTTTTGATCCGTAAGGAGTTACGCGGCACACAGCATACCATTAGAAAGCTCCCCGAGAGCTCTACGATGGGGGCAGCTAGACTGCTCGGCTGCAACTATTTTCGTAGCCCAAAATCGAACATTTTCATCAGTTTTGGTATACTTTTCTTCTTTTGTGCTGTTTTTCCGTCCCGGATCTTACGTTGCGAGCCTAAAAAAGGAAGACAACCCAATCCATCACATTTCTATTACCAAATCCCACGGCACCTTGGGCAAGACAGCTTCGCTTCACGTGTTGGTTGGACCCGCAAACTGAGGGCGTGGGGCTTGGGACCAGGTCTCCGTCGCTTTGGTGCCCATAACTTTTGATCCGTAAGGAGTTACGAGGGGCACAGTATACCGTTGGAAAGCTCTCCGAGAGCGCTACGACAGGGGAAAAAACCCTGCTCGGCTGCCCCTTTTTTCGGATCCCAAAATCAAATATTTTCATCCGTTTCGGGATACTTTTCTTCTTTGGTGCTATTTTTCTATCACGGATCATACGTCGTGAGCCGCGGAAAGGACTACTACCTAATCATTCACATTTCTGTTGTTGAATCCTATGGCACCTTCGGCAAGACAACTTTGCTTCACGTAGAGGATAGGCACTCAAACCGAGGATAAGCCTTCGTCGATCTGGTGCCATAACTTTTTATCCGTAAGGAGTTACGCAGCGCACAGCATACCGTTGGAAAGCTCTTCGAGAGCTCTATGACGGGGGCAGCAAGCTTGCTCGGCTGCGCTTGTTTTCAGAGCCCAATTTTGAACGTTTTCAATAGTTTCGGGACACTTTTCCTCTTTTGCGCTGTTTTTCCATCCCGGATCGTATGTCGTGAGCCGCGAATGGGACGACTATCTAATTCATCACATTTCTATTACTGAATCCCACGGCACCTTGGGCAGGACAACTTCGCTTCACGTAGAGGCTGGGCCTGCAAACCGAGGACGTGGGACTTGGGACCAGGTCTTCATCGCTCCGGAGCCCATAACTTTTGATCCGTAAGGAGTTACGAGGCGTACAGTATACCATTGGAAAGCTCTCCGAGAGCGCTACGACGTGGGCAGTTACCCTGGTATGCTGCGCCTATTTTTGGAGGCCAAAATCGAATGTTTTCATCAATTTTGGTATACTTTTCTTCTTTTGCGCTATTTTTTCATCCCGGATCGTACGTCGTGAGCCGCAAAAAAGATGACTAACTAATACATCACATTTCTATTACCGAATCCCACAGTACCTTGGGCAAGACAACTTCGCTTCACGTAGAGGCTGGGCCCGCAAACCGAGAGCGTGGGGGCTTAGGACCAGGTCTTAGTCGTTTCGGTGCCTATAACCTTTAATCCGTAAGGAGTTATGGTTCGCACAACATACCGTTGGAAAACTCTCCGAGAGTTCTACAACGTGGGCAGAAATTAAGCTCGGCTGCGCCAATTTTTGGAGGCCAAAATCAAACATTTTCATCAGTTTTTTTGTCACGTCCCAACCCAACCTATAGAGGCTAAACTAGGGTATGACCTAAATCATTTATGCTATTTCACGCACTTAGTCATTTGTTATGATTTAACACTTAACGTTGGTCTAGAACCCAAAAAAAAAAAAAAAATTGGCAGCATAACGGTTGTAGTTAGGACCTTTTAGTTTGACCTAATTTCTAAATGCCTTAATTATTCCAATCATTAATCCAATTCCATTAAGTACTCCTATTTTGTCATCAACCGATATGCCTACTAGTTTATCTTGAAAGTCTCGTTTGGTTAATAAGCCTAACATGATAACTATGTCCTGTTTATTTGTCAATTTCCTATCATGCAAGTACCTATTATCCTTTAGCTTGCGCATGATCACTAGGTGAGATTAAGTAGAGTTACATTATTTAATTCTTCACCTAGCGGTTCAAACGCCTACGATAACTACTAATTAAATGACGAAAGTAAACAACCAAATAAAGAGTTCGTCCGGTTATAATCAGTACAAGCCAAAATTAGACCCAAATTACAACGGGGTCATTTACATCAATAAAATGAACAGTTTACAATCAAACACAATATCCATATAGCAACCACTTTCAAGCAAAGCACAAAAGCACGTAGTCACTCCAAGGAATAATCAATAAGCACATTTACTTCGGGTACTTGTTCCAAATCTGCTGCACCTATGACAAAAAAGAAAGTGAGTCCTTATGAACTTAGCGAGGGGGAACGAGAGATAACGTTTTGAAATCTTTTTCCGGTTAAACTTATGAAAAACCCTTTTGAAAGTATAACATATAACACAAGTAAGTTTATAACATAATATAAATGTAAATGAACACATTTACCCGTTTTTCCTCCCCGAGGTCCTCTAGAAACCAAGCAAGAGTACTTAAACACATAATGAAAAGGATACGGTGAGCTTTCGCTCTCAAAATCATTTCTGATAACAGTTGTTGCGACCGGCTTCAATCATCCACTTATCACGCCAAATGGGTGTACTCCGGATGTACCCCGAAATCCTATGACCCAACTCTCTGAGGAAGTCTAGCCCCCAAGCGAGAGAGGGAATTGGACAATGGTAGTCACGGTTGCACCGACAAGCCCGATGCCGCCCAATGTGCGTGAACGCTATCACTCCAGAATGAAAGGTTGCAACCTTGTATGCAATGCACATTTATGACATTTAATATATCACATTAGGAGGACAACAAAGTAGGTTGCCTCCGAGCAGTCATAAGATTGCACATTGACAAGTAAACACGAGAGGCATGATATGACAAGTAATTTCACTTGAAAGGCACATGGAGTTATATGAATATTAAACAGGCAGCCATGAAACGCATGTAAATCAAGTCATATAACTCATTTCAAAGTTCACGTAATCAAATAATAAGATTATTTAACATGCAACGACATCTACGTGGGACCGGGTGCAAGAAAGGCCTACTTGTCAACATGTAATCATCGAAATCATGTTTAGGGCTATGAGGGAAACTACGGGCAGCCTACTAATCACATAATTAAAACACGATATCCATAGGATCAACACTTAGCGATTTTACCTAGTCACTAGGGTTTCAATTCGTGCTTACCCCGTGCGATTAAGCACCAAGTCATCTCGTAATTAAACTCAAGCCATGCATTGATTAATTCAACCACCCTCAAGCACTCAAAACAGTCTACACAACATCCCAATGCCACAATCCCAAGCATTTAATACAACAAGAGAAGTTACAATTATTTTCAAGGCAAATCACTAGATGAAAACCTCACTGCAATGGCTTGTTTTCTCACAATCATTGAGACAAGCAAACAAACTCCAATTCCAGTGAACAAAATTTCAAATTAAAGCTCAAGGAGTGAACTAAATCCAGAAAAACACCTCGCATCATTTGGAGTTCGGGTTCAAGAGTTATAGCCAAAACAGTGAGACTACGCAAAACTGTCCAAATTTGCACACATTTCAATACTTGTCGTTTTTTAGGACATTAGGGTCAGATTTAGCCTTAGTATATTTCTCACAAAAATGTCCAGAACTGAAATATATATCAGCACACTAAATTTCATGCATTTTGGATAACATTTACTATGTCAAAACTGGTTCGTTCTACAAGGATAGTGAATCTGCCAAAACCTGCTTCATTTTCCCAGATTTTCCAAATTTGGACACATTTTGATATTTTGCCATTTTGAGGACCTTAGAGTCAAAATTAGCTTTGGCCTATTTCTGAGAAAAATTCTCAGAACTGGCAAAACTAGTCACCTTCCAATTTTCATGCATTTTCAACATTATTTACCTGGTCAAAATCACCCCGTACCAACAAGATAGAAGACTATCCCATACGCGATTTCATCTATCATCACATTCTATCCAAATCTTGCCATGCATGCTTACAAAAGCTCATGAACACACATATATCACAAGTACAGAGGTAGAAATAGACATTCAAAGGCATGCATGTGGTTTTTAAAAGCTTTTCAAGAAGTTTTAGCCCTCACCTTAGTCTATTGATGGTTAATGATGCACAAACACTCTTCAAAATGCACAAAGGGAGCTTCTTCCTTGCTTTGGCCGAGAGATATCTTGATTTCCTTTAAATCCCAGCTTAGTTAGCTTATGATTAGTGTGTGCATGTGACTAGAACAAAAAGAAATGGAAGAAAACTATCAAGACTTACCTTAGGCCGAAAATGATGAGTTTTGTGAGCTTGTGTGCGTTTTTGAGCTAGTTGCCTTGCTTGTGCTTGCTATGACCGAGCTTGGGAGAGCCTTAGAGAGTTTTTTGGAGTCTTGAATGCTCAAGGGGCTGCCATGGTCGAAAATGAGAGAGAAGGAGAGAGAATGAGAGACTTTGTGAGGAACAGTGAAGTTTTAGTGTGTGTGTGTGTGTGCTCGGTTTTGGTGAGTTGAAAGAGCATGTGTGAAATGTTTTTGATGTAAAAATCTGAATTTTAATTGTATTTGGGTGCCTTGGTCGAAAATGAGGGTTAGGGTAGTGTGTGGTGTGTATTTTTATGCATTCTTGTGCTTTGTGAGGAATATTGAGTGTTTAAAATATGATTGTTTTTGTTTGTCTATCCTAGGTAGCATAGTGTCTTGTGTTGTCATAGGAATGCTGGGAAATTAGGGAATCTAGGTAGAATAAAATATAGGAATGTTTGTTGATGAGTTTGAATTATGAATAGAATAATAGATGGTAGGAAATGTGGGAATAGTTTAATATTATTTTATTATTAGTGGAGTTTATAGAGAATTTGAATTAGGAATATAATATTGGTTAGTGGATTGTGTAGGATTATTTTAGTGTCTAATGATTTGTGTATTGCATACAAGGTTGCAACCTTTCATTATGGTGTGGTAGCGTTCACGAACACCGGGCGGCATCGGGCTTGCTGGTGCAACCGTGACTACCATTGTCCAATTCCCTCTCTCGCTTGGGGGCTAGACTTCCTCGGAGAGTTGGGTCATAGGATTTCGGGGTACATCTGGAGTACACCTATTTGGCGTGATAAAGGGATGATTTGAAGTTGGCCGCAACAACTGATACTGGAAATGAACTGAGAGCAAAAGCTCACCGTATCCTTTTCACTATGTGTATAAGTACTCTCGCTTTGTTCCTGGAGGACCTCGGGGAGGAAAGACGGGTAATTGTGTTCCTTTACGTTTATATTATGTTATGTACTTACTTGTGATATATTCATGCTTGCAAAAGGGTTTTAATAAGTTGAACCGGAAAATGAGTTTCAAAACTTATTTCTCGTTTCCCCTCGCTGAGTTCATAAGGACTCACCCTCTTTTATCATCTCAGGTGAAGTGACCAGGAACAGGTACCCGAGGACAACGTGCCTATTGATGATTCCTTGGAATGATTGCTTGCCCTACGTGCCTTACGTGACTATGGACATTTTGTGAATGATATGTTGCTTGAAGACTATTTCGTGTGTTGCTTGTTATCGTATTGTAAATGACCCCCGTTGTAATTTGGGGTCTAATTTTGGCTTGTACTAATCATAACTAGATAGACACTACTATAGTCATTTTTGCTATCGCTATTGACTAGTATCCATCATAGAATTATGAAGTATCAGGTAAGGATTAAGTAAAATGAATCTATCCAATCTTAAGCAGGTACTTATTGTTAAGCTAAGATCAACAGGTACTTTGAAATGAGGATTAACAAATAAACGAGACATAGTATCATGCGAGGATATTAATCAAACTAGACTTTGAGATAACTAGTAGGCGTTCAATTGATGACAAATAGTAATCTTAGTTGGAAATGAAATTGAGATTGGAAATTTTGAGGCGTTTAGAGAATTAGGTCACACTAAAGAGCCCAATTACAGCCATTATGCTACAGGTTTTCCAGAAAATTGTGGAGTTTAGGCTAAAGCGTTAAGTGTTAAACTTTCATGAACGACTAAGTATGAGATATGAATTGAATGTTTAGATCACACCCTAGTCTAACCTTTATAGGCCGGGTTGGGGCGTGACAGCTATGCCTATTTTCGGAGGCCAAAATCGAACGTTTTCATCAATTTCGGGACACTTTTCTTCTTTTGCGCTATTTTTCGGTCCTGGATCGTACGTCATGAGCCGCAAAAAGGACGACTACCTAATACATCACATTTCTATTACCGAATCCCATAGCACCTTGGGCAAGACAACTTTGCTTCACGTAGAGGCTGGGCCCACAAACCGAGGGCGTGGGGCTTGGGACCAAGTCTCCGTCGCTCCGGTGCCCATAACTTTTGATCTGTAAAGAGTTACGCGGCGCACAGCGTACCTTTGGAAAGCTCTCCGAGAGTTCTACGATAAGGGTAGCAAGCCTACTTGGCTGCACCTGTTTTCAGAGCCCAAATTCGAATGTTTTCATCAGTTTTAGGACACTTTTCTTCATTTGCGTTGTTTTTTAGCCCCGGATTGTACGTCGTGAGCCGCGAAAAGGACGACTACCTAATCATTCACATTTCTATTACCAAATTGCACGATACCTTGGGCAAGACAACTTCGCTTCATGTAGAGGCTGGGCCCACAAACCGAGTCCGCGGGGCTTGGGACCAGGCCTCAGTCGCTCCGGTGCCCATAACTTTTTATCCATAAGGAGTTAAGCGGTGCACAGCATACCGTTGGAAAGATCTCTGAGAGCTCTATGACAGGGACAGCAAGCCTGCTCAGCTGCGCTTGTTTTTGGAGCCCAATTTTGAATGTTTTGAACAGTTTTGGGACACTTTTCTTCTTTTGCACTGTTTTTTCATCCCGGATCGTACGTCGTGAGCTGCGAATGGGACGACTATCTAAAACATCACATTTCTATTACTGAATCCCACGGCAGCTTGGGCAAGACAACTTCGTTTCACATAGAGGTTGGGCCTGCAAACCGAGGACGTGGGGTTTGGGACCAGGTCTCCATCGCTCTGGTGTCCATAACTTTTGATCCGTAAAAAGTTATGAGACGCACAGTATACCGTTGGAAAGCTCTCCGAGAGCGCTATGACAGGGGCAGCTACCTTGGTATGCTGCGTGTCACGCCCCAACCCAGCCTATAAAGGTTAGACTAGGGTGTGATCTAAACATTCAAGTAATATCATGTGCTTAGCTGTTTATGAAGATTTAACACCTAATGATTTAGTCTAAACTCCAAAGTTTTTCCGGAAAACCGGCAGCATAACGGCTGTAATTGGGCTCTTTGGTTTGACCTAATTCTCTAAACGCCTCAATTATTCCAATCATTAATCCAATTCCATTAAAGACTCCTATTTGTCACCAACTGATTTGCCTACTAGTTTATCTTGAAAGTCTCATTTGGTTAATAAGCCTAACATGATAACTATGTCCCGTTTATTTGTCAATTTCCTATCATGCAAGTACCTATTATCCTTTAGTTTACAAATGAGCACCTAAGTGAAATTAGATATAATTAACTTAGTTGATTGTTCATCTAGTGGTTTGAATGCCTACGATAACTACTAATTAAGAAAACGAAAGCAAACAACCAAATAAAAGTTTGTCCGGTTATAGATAGTACAATCCCAGAATTAGACCCAAATTACATCGGGGTCATTTACATCAATAAAATGAATAGTTTGCAATCAAACACAACATCCATATAGCAACCACTTTCAGGCAAAGCACAAAAGCATATAGGGACATGCAACCACTACAAGGAATCATCGTTAGGCACATCATCCTTGGGTACCTGTTCTTGATCTTCTTCACCTGAGATTATAAAAGAGGGTGAGTCCTTATGAACTCAGCGAGAGGGAATGAGAAATACGTTTTGAAACTCATTTTCTGGTTCAATTTATGAAAACTCTTTTTGAGAACATGTCACGTATTACAAATAATAAGGTACGCAATTATAAGAAACAAATCGAGTAACGGATACAAAGTAATGGAACAGAAATACCAGTCTTTCCTCCCCGAGGTTCTCTAGGAACCAAGCGAGAGTACTTATATATAAGTACAGGAACAAGAATACTAGTCTTTCCTCCCCGAGATTCTCTAAGAACCAAGCGAGAGTACTTATACACATAGTAAAAAGGATACGGTGAGCATTTGCTCTCAATATCAATTTCGATTCATTTGGTGCGGCCGACTTCAATAATCCACTTATCGCTCCCAATTGGGTGTACTCCGAATGTACCCCGAAACCTACGACCCAACTCTCTGAGGGTGGAATGCCAAGCGAGAGAGGGAATTGGACCATGGTAGTCACGGGAGCACCGGCAAGCCCTATGCCGCCCGGCGTTCGTGAAACGCTACCATGCCACAATGAAAGGTTGCAACCTTGTATACAATGCCCATTTATGTCATTTAACATTTCACATTAGGAGGTCAACAAAGTAGGTTGCCTCCGAGCAAGTATATGATCACATTTTGACATATTGGCATATAAGGCATTGTAAGAACATATAATCATTTCATATATCCATTTGAAAGCAATTAAACTTTAACGGGCAGCCAAGTAATCATGTTCAATTAAACCATTGAATATCTTTTAACAATTCACGTTAGGAGGACAACAAAGTAGGTTGCCTCCGAGCAATTTCAAGATCACATGTTATCAAGTAATCAAACGAGGCACGATAAGACAAGTAATTTCACTTGAAAGGCATATAGAGCCACATGAACATTAAACGGGCAGCCATGTAACACATGCAAGTCAAGCCATATAACTCATTTCGAAGTCCACGTAATCAAGTGATAAGATTATTCAACATGCAATATCATTTACGTGGGTTCGGGTGCGAGAAAAGCTCATTTGTCAACATGCGATGATCAAATTCACATTTGAAGTTATAAGAAATTTACGGGCAGCCCACTAAGCATATAATTTCCACACAACATCCAAATGATCAACACTTAGCAAAACTACCTAGTCATTAGGGTTTCCATTTCGTGTATATTCATGCAATTTGAGCCTCAACCCAATTCAAAGTCAATCTCAAAATCATTCTCAAGTCATGCATCATTCAATTCAAACATCCTCAAGTACTCAAAACAGTCCACACAACATCCCAACATCACATTTCCATACAATTAGTACCACAAGAGAGGTTACAACAATTTTCCAAGCATGTAGCTAAGTGAAACCTTTACTGCAATAGGCTGTTTTCTCACAATCAATAGGATAACCAAACAATCTCCAAATCCAGTGAATAAGATGTCAAATTAAATCTTAAGAAGTTAACTAAAATCAGAAACAAACCTTGCATCAATTGGAGTTCGGGCTCATTAGATATAGCCGAAATAGTGGGATAGCACAAAACTGTCCAGATTTGCAAACATTTAGATAATTGACGTTTTTGAGGTCCTTAGGGTCAGATTCAGCCTTAGTCCATTTCTGACAAAAATGTCTATAACTGAAAAATATAGTAGTACACCAATTTTCATACATTTTTGACATCATTTACTAAGTAAAATATGGTTCATTCCACAAGGTCAGTGCATCTGCCAAAACCTGCTTCATTTTTCCAGATTTCCAGATTTGGTCACATTTTAAAGACTTGCCATTTTGAGGACCTTAGAGTCAAAATTCGCTTCAGCCTATTTCTGGGAAAAATGTTCAAAACTGTCCAAACTGGTCACCTACCAATTTCATGCATTTTCAACATCATGTTCCTAGCTAAACTTACCTCGAAACAGACTGGTCAGAGAGTTGTCAACAATTCGACTTCATCTAGCATCCTTTTCAAGCCAAGATCTTGCCATGCATGGTTGTTTAAGCTCATGAACGAACATATAACTCAAGTACAGAAGCAAATACACACATTTATGAGCATTCATGTGGATTTTTGAAGAGTTTTCAAAAGGTTTTAGCCCTCACCTTAGCAATCAACCACAAAGATGCTCAAAAACCTTGTTGAAGCTCAAATATCTTCTTCTCCTTTGCCTAGCCGAAATCCCAACTAGCTTTTCTCTATTTTTCCTAGCTTAGTGATCAATCTCTTAGTACATGCATGACGTTAGAACATGAAGAAAAGAAATGAAAGCCAAGAAAACTTACCTAGGCCGAAAATGGTGACTCAAAATGCTTGCATGTGTGTTTCTTGCATCCTAGCTTGCTTGGGTGAGTTTCTTTGCTTGTGGATTGTCTTGATGCACCTTAGGATGATGAAGATGAGCAAATAGGTAGAGAGAACTCAGCCAAAAAGCCGAAATAGAGAGAGAAAATGAGAGGGAAGTGAGAGAAATTGAAAGAATATGACAAAAGTGATGGCTTTTCAATTTTTTTGAGCATATGGTCAGCCTTGGGCATACAAATTCAGACTTTTTGTGTCTTCAAGGAGTATTTTGAAATGGCTAGCATGGGCATGGAGCACTTGGTCAAAAATGGTGGAGATTTGAGGAGAATTTGAGCAATTTTTTATGCATTGTGTTAAGTGTTTTGTCATAGTTTGTCTAGGACTAATTTTTTATGCATTTGTGTCATTAGAATTGTCATAGGAATGTTGGGGAATGAGGGAATCTAGGTAGAATAAAATATAGGAATGTTTGTTGATGAGTTGAATTATGAATAGAATAATAGATAGTGGAAAATGTAGGAATAGTTTAGTATTATTTTTATTGTTAGTGGAGTTTGTAGAGAATTTGAATTAGTAATATAATATTAGTTAGTGGATTGTGTAGGATTATTTTAGTGTTTAGTGCTTTGTGTAGGATTCTTTCTTGATTAACGTGGTGGCACGGATTCCTAGGTCTAGGGCACGAATTACGAGGTAGACACGAACTACAAGGTACAACACGTATTTCAAGACTAAGGCACATACTTCAAGATAAGTGCACGGATTCTAATGCTAACACACGCAACCCTAGGTCAATGAATGCATATCAAAATAGGGCACGTAATTCAATGCAATGCACGTAATTCAAGACACAACTTTTAAACCTAAGTTAAAGCATGCAGTTCAAGGTTAATGCACACGAAACGAAGAGACACACGCAAATCAAGGTCTCGCACATAAATTAAGGTCATGGCATGTTTATCTAGGTATCACACGTATATCGAGAATTAGGGCACACAATTCTAGGTTAAGGCACGTATAACGAGGCATGCACGAAAACCAAGATAGGGCACGTAATCCTAGGTCAGTCATATAATTTTAGGTCTAAGGCGCAAAAATCGAGGTAAAGCACGTTATTCGGGGTCGGGCCTTACACTGCGCTTGTTTTTGGATGCCAAAATCGAATGTTTTCATCAGTTTTGAGACACTTTTCTTCTTTTGCGCTATTTTTTCATCCTGGATCGTACGTCGTGAGCCGCGAAAAGGACAACTAACTAATACATCACATTTCTATTACCGAATCCCATGGTACCTTGGGTCAGACAACTTCGCTTCACGTAAAGGCTGGGCCCGCAAACCGAGGGCGTGGGGCTTGGACCAGGTCTCTGTCACTCCGGTGCCCATAACTTTGGATCTATAAGGAGTTACGCGTCGCACAGAATACCGTTGGAAAGCTCTCTAAGAGCTCTACGACGGGGGCAGCAACCGTGCTCTGCTGCACCTATTTTCATAGCACAAAATCAAACATTTTCATTAGTTTCGGGACACTTTTCTTCTTTGGCGCAGTTTTTCCGTGTCGGATCTTACGTCGTGAGCTGCAAAATGGATGACTAACTAATCCATCACATTTCTATTACCGAATTCCAATGCACCTTGGGCAAGACAACTTCGCTTCACGTTGAGGCTAGGCCCGCAAACCGAAGGCGGCGTGGGGCTTGGGACCAGGTCTCCGTCGCTCCGGTGCCCATAACTTTTGATCCGTAAGGAGTTACGCAGCGCACAGCATACCGTTGGAAGGTTCTCCGAGAGTTCTACAACGGGGACCGCAAGCCTACTTGGTTGCGCCTGTTTTCAGAGGCTAAAATCCAACATTTTCATCAGTTTTAGGATACTTTTCGTCTTTTGCGCATTTTTTTCATGCCAGATCGTACGTCGTGAGCCACAAAATGGACGACTACCTAATCCATCACATTTTTTTTATCGAATCCCATTGTACCTTGGGCAAGACAACTTCGCTTCACGTAGAAGCTGGGTCCGCAAACCAAGGGCATGGGGCTTGGGACTAGGTCTCCATCGTTCCGATGCCTATAACCTTTGATCCGTGAGGAGTTACGTGGTGCACAACATACCGTTGGAAAGCTCACCGAGAGCTCTACGACGGGGGCAACACGCATGCTCTACTGCGCCTGTTTTCGGAGGCTAAAATTGAACGTTTTCATCAATTTTAGGATACTTTTCTAGTTTTCGCTGTTTTTCCATCCCGGATCGTACGTCGTGTGCCGGGAAAAGGTTGACTACCTAATCCATCACATTTCTATTAATGAATCCCATGATACCTTGGGCAAGACAACTTCGCTTCACGTAGAGGTTGGTCCCGCAAACCGAGGGCGTGGGACTTGGGACCAAGTCTCCGTCGGTCCGGTGACCATAACTTTTGATCCGTAAGGAGTTACGCGGCGCACAGCATACCGTTGGAAAGCTCTTCGAGAGCTATACGATGGGGGCAACAACCCTGCTTCGCTGCTGTGAGGTCCATCCTTGATTTACGTGCGATACCTCATTTTGTGTGCCCTAACCTAGATTTGCGTGCCTTGACCTAAGTTTAAGAGTCGTGTCTCGTTTTATGTGCCTTGCATCGAATTACGTGCATTCATTTAGGGTTGCGTGCATTTTCTTGGAAAATATGCATTTGTCTCGTAATTCGTGCCTTACCTCGTAGTGCGTGCCCAAAACCTAGGAAAGCCTGCCCGCACGCTAATGAAGGAAGCATCTTACATGAAGCACTAGATCATTAATTAATCCTACAACTCCTCTAACTAATATTAAAATGCTAATTCAACTCACTAGAAGACGAAATTTCACCAAAATCTAAACATTCTTATTCTTTATTCTTTATTCTTTTGCACATCCCAAACACACAATATAATCATGCTAAAAAACATAACAAAATTTCAGATTGGAACACTAGATTGGCCGACCACATGATGCACTTGACAAGGATTTGCATAATTCAAAAATCATACCTAGACAACCTATGACACAAAGCATAAAAAAATAACCTAAAACCCTACCCAATGCACCACACCCTCGGCCCACTCAATTGCCCATCCTAGACAATTCAAAATATGCTTTTGAAGACAAAAAAATCAGATTTCTAGAAGCCCAAAGCTGACCACATGCTCAAGCTTTTCATTTCTTTCTCATTTTCTCTCATCCTCTTATTTTCTCTCTCTCTCCCGGCCTAGGCTGCTTCATCACTCTCCCTAGCTTAAGCTCATCATCCTAAGGTTCATCAAGACATTCAAGACACTAAGGAACTCGACCAAGCAAGCTAGAAGCAAAAAGACATACATGCAAGCTCATAGAACCTTCATTTCGACTTAGGTATGTTTGATAGCTTCTATTTCATTTCCCTTTTGTTCTAACCACATGCACATACTAAGGACACGGTAACTTAGCTAGGAATTAAGGAAATCAAGAAAAATCCCTCAACCAAACAAGGAGAGAACACCATTTGTGCATTTCCAAGAGTTTTGAGCATCCTTTGTTGACAAAGTTGCTAAGGTGAGGGTTAATCCTTTTTAAAAGCTTTCAAAAAACCACATGCATGCCTTCATATGTCTATTATTACCTCTGTACTTGTGGTATGTGTGTGTACATAAGCTTTTGTAACCATGCATGGCAAGATATTTGGCTATAGTTTGAAGATAGGTGAAATTGCGTAAATGGTAGTTTTCTGACTTGTTGGAACAAAGTGAATTTTACATGGTAAATGATGTTGCAAATGTGTGAAAATTGGTAGGTGACTAGTTCTGCCAGTTCTGAGCATTTTTTATAGAAATAGGACAAGGCCAATTTTGAGTCTAAAGTCTCCAAAATGGCAAAACATCAAAAGGTGTCCAAATCTGGGAAAATAGAGCAGGTTTTTGGCAGTTTACTGTCCCTGTATAAAGAACCAGATTTGATTTAGTAAATGATATCTAAAATGCATGCAATTTGGTAGGTTTCTATATTTGTCAGTTCTGGACATTTTTGTCAGAAATAGACTAAGGCTAAATCTGACCCTAAGGCCCTCAAAAATGACAAGTATTGAAATATGTACAAGTCTGGACAGTTTTGCGTAGTCTCACGGTTTTGGTTATAACTCTTGAATCCGAACTCCAAATGATGCGATGTTTGTTTCTGGATTTAGATCACTCCTTAAGCTTTAATTTGACATTTTTCTCACTAGAATTGGAGATTGTTTGCTTGTCTAAATGATTGTGGGAAAACAGACCATTGCAGTGAGATTTTTGTTTAGTGATATGCTTTGAAAATTATTGTAACTTCTCTTGTGGTAATGAATGCTTTGGATTGTGACACCTGGATGTTGTGTGGATTGTTCTGGATGTTTGAGGATGTTTTAATCAATCAATGCATGGCTTGGGTCTAATTACGTGACAACTCGTGGCTTAATCGCACGTGTAAGCATAAATTGAAACCCTAGTGACTATGAAAAATCTCTAAGTGTTGGTCTTATGGTTATCGTGTCTCATTATGTGATTAGTGGGCTGCCTGTAGTTGTCCTTCTAGCCCTAAATGTGATTCTGATGATTACATGTTGACCAGTAGACCTTTCTTGCACCCGGTCCCACGTAGATATCGTTGCATGTTGTATGACCTTATTATTTGATTTTGTGAACCCCGAAATGAGTTATATGACTTGATTTACATGTGTTACATGGTTGCCCGTTTAATATTCATATAACTCCATGTGCCTTACAAGTGAAATTTTCTGTCATAGCATGCCTCGCGTGTTTACTTGTCAATGTGCAATCTTATGACTGCTCGGAGGCAACCTACTTTGTTGTCCTCCTAATGTGATATATTAAATGTCATAAACATGCATTGCATACAAGGTTGCAACCTTTCATTCTGGCGTGGTAGCGTTTCACGCACACCGGGCGGCATCGGGCTTGCCGGTGCAACCGTGACTACCATTGTCCAATTCCCCCTCTCGCTTGGGGACTATACTTCCTCAAAGAGTTGGGTCGTAGGATTTCGGGATACATCCGGAGTACACCGATTTGGCGTGATAAGAGGATGATTTGAAGTCGGCTGCAACAACTGATACTGGAAATGAACTGAGAGCAAAAGCTCACCGTATCCTTTTCACTATGTGTATAAGTACTCTCACTTGGTTCCTAGAGGACCTCGGGGAGGAAAGACGGGTAATTGTGTTCTTTTACTTTTATATTACATTATGAACTTACTTGTGATATATGTCATGCTTGCAAAAAGGGTTTTCATAAGTTGAACCGGAAAAAGAGTTTCAAAACTTATTTCTCGTTTCCCCCTCACTGAGTTCATAAGGACTCACCCTCTTTTATCATCTCAGGTGAAGAAGATCAAGAACAGGTACCTGAGGATAACGTGCCTATCGATGACTCCTTGAAGTGATTGTCTGCCCTACGTGCCTTACTTGACTGTGGCTATTTTGTGAACGATGTGTTGTATTGAAGACTATTTCTTGTGTTGCTTACTGTCGTTGTTGTAAATGACCCCCGTTATAATTTGGGGTCTAATTTTGATTTGTACCGATATTAACTAGACAGACACCCTATTTGCTCGTTTTGCTACTGGTTTAGTATCTATCACAGGCTTATGAAGTATTAGGTAAGGGGTTAAGTAAAATTAATCTATCCAATCTTAAGCAGGTACACATCGGTAAGCTAAGATCAACAGGTACTTTTGTAAAAAGGATTGACAAACAAACGAGACATAGTTATCATGCTAGGTTGTTAATCAAGAAAGACTTCGAGATAACTAGTAGTCATTTCGATTGGTGATAAATGGTAATCTTAGTGGGAAATGAATTTGAGATTGAAAGTTTTGAGGTCTATAGAAAATTAGGTCAAGCTAGAGAGCCCAATTGCAGCCGTTATGCTGCCGATTTTTCGGAGAAATTTTGGAGTTCTAGGCTAACGTTAAGTGTTAAACCTTAATGAACGATTAAGTATGTGAAATGATATGAATGTTTAGGTCACATCGTAGTTTAACCTCTATAGGTCGGGTTGGGGCGTGACAGCTACGCCTTGTTTTAGATCCAAAAATCAATCGTTTTCACAATTTCGGGATACTTTTCTTATTTTGCCCAGTTTTTCGGTCCCGGATCGTTCGTCGTTAGTCATGAAATAGACGACTACCTAATCCATCACATTTCTATTACCGAATACCACGGCACCATGGGCAAGACAACTTTGCACCACCTAGAGACTGGGCCCGCAAACAGAGGGCGTGGGGCTTGGGACCAAGTGTCCGTTGCTCCGGTGCCCATAACTTTTGATCCGTAAAGAGTTACGCGGCGCACAACATACCGTTGGAAAGCTCACCGAGAGCTCTACGACGGGGGCAGCAAGCATACTCAGCTGCGCCTGTTTTCGGAGGACAAAATCGAACGTTTTCATCAATTTTTGGACACTTTTCTTCTTCTGTGCTATTTTTTCATCCCGGATCGTACGTCGTGAGCTGCAAAAAGGACGACTACCTAATCCATGACATTTCTATTATCGAATCCCAAGGCACCTTGATCAAGACAAATTCACTTCACGTAGAGGTTAGGCCCTCAAACCAAGGGCGTGCGGCTTGGGACCAGGTCTCCATTGCTCTGGTGACCATAACTTTTGATCCGTATGGAGTTACGCGGCGCACAACATACCATTGGAAAGCTTTCTGAGAGCTCTACGACGGGGGGAGTAACCCTGCTTTGCTGCGCCTATTTTCGGTGCACAAAATTGAACTTTTTTCAATAGTTTCGGGACACTTTTCTTCCTTTGCGCTATTTTTTCGTCTCGGATTTTACGTCGTGATCCGCGAAAAGGACGACAACCTAATCCATCACATTTCTATTACCGAATCCCAAGGCACCTTCGGCAAAACAACTTCACTTCATGTAGAGGCGAGGCCCACAAACCAAGGGCGTGGGGCTTGGGACCAAGTCTCCATCGCTCCGGTGACCATAACTTCTGATCCGTAAGGAGTTACGCAGCGCACAACATACCGTTGGAAAGCTCACCAAGAGCTCTACGACAGGGGCAGCAAGCCTGCTCTGCTACTCCTATTTTCAGAGGCCAAAATTGAACGTTTTCATGAGTTTCGGGACACTTTTCTTCTTTTGCGTTATTTTTTCATCCCGGATCGTACGTCGTGAGGCGCGAAAAGCACGACTACCTAATCCATCACATTTCTATTACTGAATCCCATGGCACCTTAGGCAAGACAACTTCGTTTCACGTAGAGGTTGGGCCCGTAAACCAAGGGCATGGGGCTTGGGACAAGGTCTCCCTCGCTCCGGTGCCCATAACTTTTGATCCGAAAAGAGTTACACGGTGCACAACTTACCATTGGAAAGCTCTCCGAGAGCTCTATGACGGGGGCAGCAACCTTGCTTTGCTGCGACAAGTTTTGGAATCCAAAATCAAACGTTTTCATCAGTTTCAGGACACTTTTATTCTTTTGCGCTATTTTTCCGTCCTGGATCATACATCGTGAGCCGCGAAAAGGATGACTACCTAATCCATCACATTTTTATTACCGAATTCTACGGCACATAGGGCAAGACAACTTCGCTTCACGTAGAGGCCGGGCCCGCAAACCGAGGGCGTGGGGCTTGGGACCAGGTCTTCGTCACTCCAGCGCCTATAACTTTTGATCCGTAAGGAGTTACACGACACACAGCATACCGTTGAAAAACTCTCCGAGAGGTCTACAACGAGGGTAGCAAGTTTGCTTCGCTGTGCCTATTTTCAGATGCCAAAATCGAACATTTTCATCAATTTCGGGACACTTTTCTTCTTTTGCGCAGTTTTTTCGTGTCGGATCATACGTCGTGAGCCGCGAAATAGACGACTACCTAATCCATCACATTTCTATTACCGAATACCATGGCACCTTGGGCAAGAAAACTTTGCTTCACATAGAGACTGGGCCAGCAAACTGAGGGCGTGGGGCTTGAGACCAGGTCTCCATCGCTCCTGTGCCCATAACTGTTGATCTATAAGGAGTTACAGGGCGCACAACTTATCGTGGAAAGCTCACCGAGAGCTCTACGACGGGGGCAGCAAGCCTATTTGGCTACGCCTATTTTTGGAGGCCAAAATCGAACATTTTCATTAGTTTCGGGACACTTTTCTTCTTTTGCGCTGTTTTTTTTGTCCCGGATCGTACGTCTTGAGCCGCGAAAAAAATGACTAACAAATACATCACATTTCCTTTACTGAATCCCACGGCACCTTGGGCAAGACAACTTCACTTCACGTAGAGGCTGGGCCCACAAACCAAGGGTGTAGGGCTTTGGACTAGGTCTCTATCGCTCCGGTGCTCATAATGTTTGATCCGTAAGGAGTTATGCGGCGCACAGCATGCCGTTGGAAAGCTCTCCGAGAGTTCTACGATAATGGCAGCAACCTTGCTTGGCTGCGCCTATTTTCAGAGCCCAAATTTGAACTTTTCCATCAGTTTCGGGACACTTTTCTTCATCTGCGCTGTTTTTCTGTCCCGGATCGTACACTGAGAGCCACGAAAAGGATGACTACCTAATCCATCACATTTCTATTACTGAATCCCATGGTACCTTGGGCAAGAAAACTTCGCTTCATGTAGAGGATGGGCCCGCAAACCGAGGCCTCGGGGCTTGGGACCAGGCCTCCGTCGCTTTGGTGCCCATAACTTTATATCCGTAAGGAGTTACGCGGAGCACAGTATACCGTTGAAAAGCTCTCCGAGAGCTCTACGACGGGGACAGTAAGCCTATTAGGTTGCGCTTGTTTTCGGAGCCCAAATTTGAACATTTTCATCCCGAATCGTACGTCGTGAGCCGCGAAAAGGATGACTATGTAATCTATCACATTTCTATTACCGAATCCCATGGCACCTTGGGCAAGACAACTTCGCTTCACATAGAGGCTGGGACCGCAAACTGAGGGCGTAGAGCTTGGGACCAGGTCTTCGTCACTTCGGTGCCTATAATTTTTGATCCGCAAGGAGTTACGCTACGCATATCATACTGTTGGAAAACTCTCCGAGAGTTCTACAATGGGGGCATCAAGCTTGCTCGGCTGCGCCTATTTTCAGAGGCAGAAATCGAACGTTTTCATCAGTTTTGGGACACTTTTCTTCTTTTGCGCAGTTTTTCTGTCCCGGATCTTACATCGTGAGACATGAAAAGGAAGACAACCTAATCCATCACATTTCTTTTACCGAATCCCACAACTCCTTGGGCAAGACAACTTCGCTTCACTTAGAGGGTAAGCCCTCAAACCGAGGCCGTGATGCTTGGGACCAGGTCTCCGTCGCTCCGGTGACCATAACTTTTGATCCGTATAGAGTAACGCGGCGCACAACATACCGTTGGAAAGCTCTCTGAGAGCTTTACGATGGGGGCAGCAACCCTGCTTTGCTACACATATTTTCACTGCCCAAAATCGAACGTTTTCATCAGTTTCGAGACACGTTTCTTCTTTTACTCTATTTTTCCGTCCCAGATTTTACGTCGTGAGCCGCGAAAATGATGACAACCTAATCCATCACATTTCTATTACCGAATCCCACCACACCTTGGCCAAAACAACTTCGCTTCACGTAGAGGCGGGGCCCACAAACCAAGGGCATGGGGCTTGGGACCAAGTCTCCGTCGCTCCGGTGCCTATAACTTCTGATCCGTAAGGAGTTATGTGGCGCACAACATACCGTTGGAAAGCTCACCGAGAGCTCTACGACGGGGGCAGCAAGCTTGCTTGGTTGCTCCTATTTTCGGAGGCCAAAATCGAACGTTTTCATCAGTATCGGGACACTTTTCTTTTTTTACTCTGTTTTTTCGTCCCGGATCGTACGTCGTGGGCAGCGAAAATGACGACTACCTAATACATCACATTTCTATTACCAAATCCCATGGCAGCTTGGGAAAGACAACTTCGCTTCACGAAGAGGCTGGGACCGTAAACCGTGGGCGTGGGGCTTAGGACCAGGTCTCCGTCGCTCCGGTGCCCATAACTTTTAATCCGTAAGGCGTTACACGGTGCACAGCATACCGTTGGAAAGTTCTCCGGGCGTTCTACGATAAGAGCAGCAAGCTTGCTTTCCTGTGTCTAATTTCGGAGCCCAAATTCGAACGTTTTCAATAGTTTCAGGACATTTTTCTTCATTTACGCTGTTTTTCCGTCCCAGATCGTACGCCGTGAGCCGCAAAAAGGAAGACTACATAATCCATCACATTTCTATTACTGAATCCCACGGTACCTTGGGCAAGACAACTTCGTTTCACGTAGAGGCTTGATCCGCAAACCGAGGTCGCAGGGCTTAGGACCAGGTCTCCGTCGCTCCGGTACTCATAACTTTTTATATATAAGGAGTTACGTGGTGCACAGTATACCGTTGGAAAGCTCTACGAGAGATCTACAACGAGGGCAGCAAGACTGCTTATCTGCGCTTGTTTTTGGGGCCCAAATTCAAACATTTTCGTCGGTTTTGAGACACTTTTCTTTTTTTGCGCTGTTTTTTCGTCCCAGATCGTACGTCATCAGCCGCGAAAAGGATGACTATTAATACATCACTATTCTATTATTGAATCCCATGACACCTTGGGTAAGACACTTCGCTTCACGTAGAGGCTGGGCCCGCAAACTGAGGGCGTGGAGCTTGGGACCAGGTCTTCGTCGCTCCGGTGCCCATAACTTTTGATACGTAAGGAGTTACGCGGCGCACAGCATACCATTAGAAAACTCTTTAAGGGTTTTACAAATGGGGCAGCAAGCTTGCTCGGTTGTGCCTATTTTCAGAGGCCAAAATCAAATGTTTTCATTAGTTTTAATACACTTTTCTTCTTTTGCGTAGTTTTTTCATCCCGGATCTTACGACGTGAGCCGCGAAAAGGAAGACAACCTAATCCCTCATATTTCTATTACCGAATCCCATGGCACCTTGGTCAAGACAACTTCGCTTCACGTAGAGGCTGGGCCCACAAACTGAGGACGTGGGGCTTGGGACCAGGTCTCCATGGCTCTGGTGCCCATAACTTTTGATCCGTAAGGAGTTACGAGGTGCACAGTATACCGTTGGGAAGCTCTCCAAGAGCGCTACGATGGGGGTAGCAACCCTGCTCTGTTGCGCCTGTTTTTGGAGGCCAAAATAAAATGTTTTCATCAATTACAGGACACTTTTCATCTGTTGCGCTGTTATTCCGTCTCGAATTGTACGTCGTGAGCGGTGAAAAGGACAACTTCGCTTCACGTAGACGCTGGGCCCGCAAACCGAGGGTATGGAGCTTGGGACCAGGTCTTCGTCGCTCCGGTGCCTATAATTTTTGATCCGTAAGGAGTTACGCGGTGCATAGCATACCATTGGAAATCTCTCCTAGAGCTTTACGGCGGGGGTAGCAACTCTGCACTACTGCGCCTATTTTTGGAGAACAAAATCGAACGTTTTCATCAGTTTCGAGACACTTTTCTTCTTTTACGATGTTTATCTGTCCCGGATCTTACGTTGCAAGCCGCAAAAAGGACGACAACCTAATCCACCACATTTCTATTACTGAATCCCATGGCACTTTAGGCAAAACAACTTCGCTTCATGTAGAGGCTGGGCCCGCAGACCATGGGGGTGGGGCTTAGGACTAGTTCTCCGTCGCTCCGGTTCCTATAACTTTTGATCCGTAAGGAGTTACGCGGCACACAGTATACCGTTCGAAAGCTCTTTGAGAGTTCTACAACGACAGCAGCAAGCCTGCTTGGCTGTGCCTATTTTCGAAGGCCACAATCGAACGTTTTCATCAGTTTCGGGACACTTTTCTTCGTTTGCGCTGTTTTTCTGTGCCAGATCGTACGTCATGAGTCGCGGAATAAACGACCAACTAATCCATCACGTAGCAGCTGGGCCCGCAAACCGAGGGCGTGGGGCTTGGGACTAGGTCTCCGTCCCTCCAGTGCCTATAACTTTTGATCCGTAAGGTGTTACGCGGTGCATAGCATACCGTTGAAAAGCTCTCCGAGAGTTTTACAATGGGGGCAACAAGCCTGCTAGGCTGTGCCTGTTTTTGTTGGCCAAAATCGAACGTTTTAATCAGTTTTGGGACACTTTTATTCTTTTGCGCAATTTTTTTGTGCCGGATCGTACGTCGTGAGCCGCGAAATGGACTACTACTTAATCCATCACATTTCTATTACTGAATTCCACGGCACCTTGGGAAGACAACTTCGCTTCA